>NC_090735.1:110930339-110947839 GCF_036898095.1 Palaemon carinicauda
TGAGAGGGGAGGATATTTTTGTGGGTTTGTTTATTTTTTTTGGTTGTTGTTGAGTTGAGTTGATTTGTTGAGGAGAGAGATTTTAGGGGGATGGGGATTTTAGAGGAGAAGGTGAGATGTTTTTGTTGGTTTTTTTGTTGATTGAGTGGGAGGAAGGAGTGAGAATTATTATTAACTTCAACATGTAATATCTTCATATTATTATTTTTTTTTTACTTGAATAATGTAATTTCCTCTGTATTCAACTAATGTAATATATTATTTCCGTGTTCTTTACACGAACATGTAACAATCTGTGTTCATTTAAAGTTGTGGCCTCCCTCTGTGCTTAATTTACTTAAATATGTATTTTCTGCTCATTTATCTCAACATGTTATCTCCCTTTGTGTTCATCAACATGAAAGTTTCCCCTTTTTGCCCCATAGGTAAGTATTTTTACCAAGATAATTATCGCAAACTATAGGCTATAGAGCAATCTGTCTTAAATGAAAAGATAATTTTCCCATTGAAAGGAACCTACTTATTAAAGCACATGAGACTCTCAAAGTCAAATTACACACACCATAATTTGTAAATAATTTTGTACTATATGATCTGAAAGATCATTTATATTCCGTAAAACGTTTAACTTGAGGAAACTAATGGCATATATCTTTTTTTTAAAGGGACACTTCACAAAAATGGATACCTAGCAAAATGAGATACTTTTTCTTTAATTAGTTTTATAAGCCTTGTTTGTCGATGAATTAATTAAATTGACAGTTTTACCCAGACTCTTTTTGAGAAATCAAGAGAAAAAACATTTTTGATAGAATCTCGATTTAATGTTGAATTTTGTGCATTCCCTTCTGAAAAGTTTTTTTTTTATAAAATCATGAAATATATGCAAAATTCACCTGACGTTATTCAAACCATATTATACATCAGTGTTGTGAGCAAAAATTAAAAGGCCATTTTAAGTTGTGTTTGGGTATGGTTTACTTACGCGGTTAAAATTTACTGTAATAATAAAAAAACATCATACGATATCAATTACGTCCTCGAAAAGTCGTTATTGACCACAATGTGGTTGGACGATGGTGAACACACTCCATTGAAAAACTATTTGTCCCTCGAGTGATAACTATACACGAAGTGTTCCTCAAACAGAATTCATCTCCCTCGCTAAGAAAAAGTAAACCTCCGTTCCCCGCGGGGGGAAAAAATCTACATATCTACTCGTGTAACTAAGATAACGGGGCAATGACAATATAAGCACTATAGTAGATCTAAGGAAAATATTCACCTAATCTCATGTACTTCGTGACTGAAATAACGCAACTATAAACAACTATCGTATGCAGGAAGAGTTGGTTGTAAGCAGATGGACGTTTTGAGAAATCTACATTTAGTTTTTCCATTTTCCAGCCCGTGACCAGAACTCTCACCCCTGGGTATCATAAGTATGCAAAAAGGTTCCTTGGTCCGAGCTTTGCAACGGCATGAAACCTCCTCAAGGTCAGCAGGACTGGTCACTTCGACCCTTATATCTATTAAGGTTATTCTGTATGTCTGGATACACTAATGTATGAGTAAACAAATAGTTGACGTCTAATGTTTACTATAAAATCTAGACAGATTTTTTCGAAGGAATGCCTAAAGTCCTTCTATAGAACCACATTTAACTACGAAGTCTAAAATTTCTCCAATCTAAACAAGTGTCTTACAAGGTTGACATAATCCGTAATGTACGGGTTATTATTATTATTATTATTATTATTATTATTATTATTATTATTATTATTATTGTTACTTGCTAGGCTACAACCCTAGTTGGAAAAGCAGAAATGCTATAAGCCCAGGGGCTCCAACAAGGGAAATAGCCAAAGTGAGGAAAGGAAACAAGGAAAAATAAAATATCTTACGAAACAGTAACAACATTGAAGTAAAGATTTCTTAAATAAACTATAAAAATTTTAACAAAACCAGAGGAAGAAAAATAAGATAGAATAGTCTGCCCGAGTGTACCCTCAAGCAAGAGATATCTAACCCAAGACAGTGGAAGACCATGGTACAGAGGTTATGGCACTACCCAAGACTAGAGAACAATGGTTTGATTTGATTAGAGTGTCCTTCTCCTAGAAGAGCTGCTGACCATAGCTAAAGAGTCTCTTCTATCCATACCAAGAGAAAGTAGCTACTGAGCAATTACAGTGCTGTAGTTAACCCCTTGGGTGAAGAAGAATTGTTTGGTAATCTCAGTGTTGTTAGGTGTATGAGGACAGAGGAGAATCTGTAAAGAATAGGCCAGACTATTCAGTGTATGTGTAGACAAAAGGAAAGTGATCCGTAACCAAAAAGAAGGATCCAATGTAGTACTGTCTGGCCAGTCAAAAAGACCCCATAACTCTCTAGCGGTAGTATCTCAACAGGTGGCTGGTGCCATGGACAAGCTACTACCCACATTATTTGTATTTCAAATATTTAAGAATACCAAATGCCACAATTTATCATCATTATTCAATAGAGATTCTTTCATTGTTAGCCAACACATTTGAATATAATAAAAATGTTTACAAACAAAGCTCAGAATAGATGGGGTCGGGAGGTGAAGGTGGACGGGAAATATGAAACCTCAAAAAGGAGAACAAGGAACCCAACACTTTTTAGGGAGACCCACTTCAAGGACCCGGGGGGTGGGACGGGGAGTGGTGTTGGATAATTCTACTACGGAATATTCCTAAGGAAGTTTTTGTGCTCCTTCCTCAACATTCTATTTTTTGTAGGATAGGCCACCTAACATAAGACAAATTTGTGGTCAGCCTTTAAAAAGACTACTGTAAATACAAATGTATTCACATAATTAATCTGCAATTTTCCAAAACGTTTCCGTTTAGTCTCTGCATTACTTATAGTAGATCCTGTAGTTTTAAAAGGACCCTTAAAGCTATGGCGTATCTGTTTAAAATGAAAATCCTCCCCAATCCTGCTTTGTATATTTAGGAAACAAGTATGAAAGTGACAAGGGCGGAGGATAAAATTCAAATAAAAGTCCAGTGGAGATGTAAAAGATGAGGATGCATGACCCAAATAAAGCCAGTTCCACGACCCCAAGACCAGTGACAACGATCTGCAGGCCAAAGAGCACGCTTAATAAATATACAGAAACAACCGCGCTTTCTGTGGGAGATGAGTAACAGCTGCGTGTTTGCCTTTTAAGTGAACGTAAGAGAATTATTTAAGACTAATATTTTAGATCTTTTGCAACTAAAGTTCTAATAAATATTATATATATATATATATATATATATATATATATATATATATATATATATATATATATATATATATATATATTTATATATGTGTGTGTATGTGAGTGTGAGTGTGTGTGTGTGTGTGTGTGTGTGTGTGTGTGTTGTGTGTGTGTTTGTGTTCGTTTTATTGATAGATCTGTATTATTGGACAATTTTCTTTTACGTAAGTTCTAATAATATCTTGCCCATACATCAAGAAAAAAATATGAATCCTTTCCTAATTTGGACAAAGGTTTTCTTTATTCGATGTGTTTGGGCGAAAGATCGCACGCAAGTCGTTTCCTATCTTACTTTATGATGGGAATCAGGCTTGTGTATGGAGAAGCGTGATGATAAGATTAGGCAATATTTTATTAATGCTGAATAACTGATATAAAACTTTAAAAGTAAAATATCAGGTAATTACTTTGATACATTTTTCTTCCTCATACTCGTGCGTTTGGATTTAATGTTTTATCTACATCAGTCTTACTGGCCAAAGTTTGTCGAAATATAACAATACCATGTTTTACAGTCACCTTTCTTTTCTTGAGAAGCGTTCACGGGAGAGAAGGCAATGTGATTTTATGTTTTCTCAAGCTATAAAAAACATATCGTAGAATTCAAAACGTTTTAACCATCACAAGAATTCGCACTCATGATCTCACCCGTAATAAAAAGAAGCAAAAATTATCAGCATGATAGTTTTTTCTTCTACGTTGTGTCTATGGTTCCCTGTTTTCCTCATCTTTCCTGTCTTGTTGCTCCCCTCCTGACAGCATCAGTACCAAAATTCCTCATTCCACGTCTTCTCCCATCTCATGAAGAGAACCCACCAATTGACGTTCCTTGCCATAAATAAATCACGCGCATCTTGATTCTATTTACACACGTCAGTTTCCTTGACGAGGAAGACAGGTGACGCCCGATTCGTAGCGACATGAAATTTGTACCTTCATTTGCAAAAGATGAAAAGACAGTTCTTATGCACAATGGCTACTGAGACCGAGTGATTTCTATTCACTCCATAACTTTAATGACAATGAAAAAACTTACTGGGATTGAACTACGTTTCTGCTCTCGTCAAATGAAATTAACTTTGCATCGATTACTCATTTTCTTCGTACATTCTTTTACTATTAATTGCCACAGAGGCAATTGAGGGCCCGATAGCTTAATTTAATTGATTAAGCATCTACAAGTACAGTACATGATTATATCAACAGGACTGGAACTTTAAATCTGGGTTCTCTGGTTTTCCATTTCAAATGACTTTTCAAAATATTACTATGGTGGTCTAAAGAGCTTTGCACAGGTTGTGTATATGCATGCTACTCTGTCTGCTAGGTGTAATCATAAATACATCCATACGGAATTACGTATAAAAAACAATACATTAAATATCCTTCTTATATAAATGTTTGCATTAAAAGCTGCTTTCGTTAATAATGCATTAAACAATCACGAATACTATAGTCGTAGCACTGTAATAATCTTCATGATCAGACTATTACGAGTGATTGAAAAAAAAAAGGTCTTTTTTTACTTAAAAGCAGTGATGAATGCGTGTGCCTAACATGGCAGCTTCTTATACGAAAGAAGTAATGTTCAGTTACCGTGGAATCTACTGTACAAAGGTGTATCTTTTGATATTTACTCAGAAAGGTTGAACAATAATTTTTTTCGGTTTTATCTGCAAACTTATCGTCAAGGATGGAAGATCCAAATGCAGACAATGCTATTCAGCATCAGTACAGCGTTTCTTTATAGATATAATCAAATGAGAGGTTCATAATCTTTAGTAATAGGTATGCACTAGAAACGAAAATATAAATTAACAAATGGAAATATTTTAAGTACGAGAGGTGAACTTTCAAATTAAGCATGACAAATAAGGAATTAAAATAATCTTCAAGAGTTATACTCGGAAGACAACTCTAGATCCGTAGAAATATATAATGGCAACAAACTTAATGATATATATATACATACATATATATAATGTATATATATATATATATATATATATATATATATATATATATGTGTGTGTGTGTGTGTGTGTGTGTGTGTGTGTGTGTTTTCTATCGATACTGTGACAATCGGTATCAAGATATGAAACGAACGTAACACAACTTAATTCGAGATGAGAGAACAGACGCACAATACATGAAAAGCTATTCGGGATACACGGATGCTTCGAATATAAAGAGTTTTCGGTCCCATACAAATCAACAATTTGGTTCCATGGGAAAGTAAAGATAAGCAGCATGGGTAAAATGGTCGGATTGTGCCTGGGTACTTACCTGGGTGCTGTGAGAGGGGCGGGACGCGGGCAGCATGGGGTACCACTTCCGTCTCCTCCTCCGACTGACTCTGGCCCCCGGCTTTGTTGCCCATCTCGCCTCCACCAACCTGTAAAAAAGAAACATCATCCATAAAATATACCTCAGACAGCGAATAATAATAATGCTAATTATAATCAATCATCTAGCATTCCAGTGGCCATGTAAGAAAATTTCTAAATAAATGTAATATCACGACTAAAATTCGGGATTCTGTTCCAATGGTCGTATCATCAACAAGACTTCAGTTATTATTCGACAATTGAAAAGAGACTGTCTTTGATATAGAAAAGCTTTCACTAGGAATGGAGATGAAATAATACTGATAATAATTTGGTGAAAAACGAGAAGTGGGCGTCAACATTAAGAGTTAAATCAAGGCCTATATATGAGTTAAATAAACACTTATCTGTTACACAAGCGCCTTTCTCAAACTGCGTCAATTGTATTTGTGTCTTGTTAATTTTTTTTTTCTCCTCTGTGACACCTTCTTAAAACAAACACCACACCTATTAATCCCAAAGGCGAAGGACTATGACGACTTCCCATTCGTGATGAAAAAAACATATCCCTAAGAGCTCCCAATGTTTGACGTTAAAACTACAGCAATACGGTATGCTAATCTAGCATTAATACAGTATAGCGATACGTAAGTCATTCCAACAAATAACTAAGAAATGGATAAACAAGTTGCATAATGGAAGTAAGTTGGGAGTAAACATGACGGTCTGTCCTATGCATTGCAAAGAACCAGTGACAATCAATTGGTAATTGTTTTTAAGAACTATTTCCCCCAAAAGCATTGAATTCCGACGGAAAATAAATTATGCAATACTGTTTCTCAACTGGAAATTTGAATCCATGCTTCTTATAATCCAAAAGTTGTTAAACTCATGACAACAACTTAAGCATGACATCAAGAATAAACGATAATATTTTACTGTATTTCAGCCCAGGTGAGATATTTGGTTGCCCCAATTCAGGTAAGTTTGTTATTGAAGCCGATATACATTAATCCTCACAAACGTGACTTGATGTTAAGCGTTTTCCTTTATAGGTTGAAATATATGATGTCAACTGAAAGACGCTATAATTTTCAAATTTACCTCCTGAAAATAGAGTGAACTATGGCTATTATAATAAATTCTGGTCCATGTAATTGGACATGTAAATATATATTCCGACAAAAACAAGAAGTCTTCACGGAAGCGTCGACTAAATCAGTTTTTATTTTTATCTTTAATACAGCTTAAAGAACACAACAATGACGCAAGTACTCAAATAACTGGATTTAAAAAAAAAAAAAAAAAAAAAAAAAAAAAACTGATAAGCTGTTTACGTGTTTCCCTTCGTGTTAATCGTGTCTACTTCCGTAACGGATAAACGAAGCTTTACTCTGCACGACTCCACACTTCACATGAAAATAGAATATTTGAAATCACATCCACTGAAGTACGTATCAATAATGATTGAAAGATCTGAATTCTCATAGACAGCTTCTATGATGATTCTTAACGGCAGAATTAAACTACAATTTGCACAGGAATATGTATACACACATTTCCTTACGATGCCCGTTGATAGTTCATTTACATACACTTTACCATTGTTTATTAGTCGAAATGATAATAATAATAATAATAATAATAATAATAATAATAATAATAATAATAATAATATAAATAATAATAATATTTTCATAGCTTAATTTTTTTCTCATAATCATACAATTAAGCCTTGAGAAAAAAATAAGTACCTTGCACCAAAATAACACCAAATAATATGAAGAGTTCAATTTCTCTATTTGAAATAATGGACATTTGTACATTTAGTGGTATTATCAACCTAAAAATGTCCGTTTAACATAAGCATACAACTAAATGCGAAGCAAATACAGCAATAAACCACACATATCTATTAAACTATAGTCCATTTCTTTTAGCGAGGTAGATCTGCACCGACTCGCAGCGGTGCCTTTTTTGGCTCGGAAAAGTTTCCTGATCGCTGATTGGTTAGACTTATATTGTCCATTTTCCGAGCTAAAAGGGCACCGCTGCGAGTCGGTGCAAATCTGCATCGATAAAAGAAATGGACTATAGTGATGCACGTAGGATATTTTCGGTCCTAACCTCAAATATTCTCAGGACTTTAATTTTCTTTCAGCCATGGATTTCTCTTCGATTAACGCGAATATTGTCATTTTGAGCATCACCAAAAACATACTTTTATTCATTGATCAAAGAATCCTAATCTAGTTCATCACTGGGATAAACAAGCGCCCAACCAAGCATTGGGAACACTACACCACCTCATCTCCTAAACAATTCACTCTGTAAATATGCCCTTGGTTCTTTGAAATGGAACACCCTGGCCTACATACTTTCGCACTCTCGGTTAGAATCGCTTAAGAGACTCTAGAAATGACGCTATAAAGGTGGTTTTAGTAATATCAAATCAATGGGAAAGGATAGATTTAATAGAGAACTTTCTCATCCGCAAACGATTACCGAGTAAACTGACATCGACTTCCAAAAACTGAACATCCAGCAAGTTTAAAAATAATGAAATAAGGTTTCAAGGAACATGAGGGCCTATGTGGCTTTGAGTTTATGATCACCAGTTTTAATCACTTCCTTGAAGTCAACTACAACAATAAATTTTCATTCAGACGAATATACGTCATCATATTGGAAAAGCCAAATTTTCAAAATATTTTTTTTTATGAATTCGTCAATAATTTTTACAATTTCCTAATTTTCGTTCATAACAGTGCGTTCTTCCAAGCACTTTATGTACGATGAAACGACGGGTATCATTATAAAACTACTTCATGGAAGTCAGCATATCTGACGATGGAATACTGGCAAAACATTACTGTCGTGTCTACCAATACCGAGAAACAAATATAGACAATTCTTTATTGGATAACAAAAAGACGCAAACTGCCTTCAGGAGAGGACTGTTGATGATGAGAAGGTTCTTAGTAAAAGAGGGAAAGGCAGGCAAGAAATTTATTATGTATGTATATGTATGTATGTATATATATATATATATATATATATATATATATATATATATATAAAACCTATATATAAATACATATATATATAAACACACACACACACACACACACACATATATATATATATATATATATATATATATATATATACATACACACACAAATATTACAAACATACATGTGAGAGACGGAATTGAAAATACCTAGAAAGGGGAGAAAGTGAACTGGAATTAATCAGTTATACTATAACTAAGGATGTTCCAGGTAGGAGGAGGAGGAGGAGGGAGACACCAAAGAGAAGGTGGATGGATGGAGGAGAAAGATCTTACAGTGGAGGACATCGGAGACAGAAGAAATTGGAAACGGCTTTCAAGAAATAGCGACCCTGCATAGCGGGAAAAGCTTTAGTCGAAGAAGAAGAGTACTTTAACTAAGGTCTCTGTGACTGGGACTAAATCACCTATTCCGGTTTACTTGTTGCATAGTTCGTGTTCAATAATTTAACTTCAAAGAATCTCAGGTTGTACCTTTATAGATCTTCCTTTGGAATACATACACCAAAACCTGGTCATCCTTGTCAGCTAGGGATGGGGGCTTTTGGAGAGCTTAAGGGTCTACCTACGGAGTCATCAGCAGCCATTGCCTGGGCCACCCTGGTCTTATTGTTATTATTATTATTATGTATATTTGGTCATTCTGTTGGACTTTGTTCTGTCCCTTACCTATGCCATTCATGTGTGACACTCATAGCTTAAAAAGATTTTTCTTTTTTTTTTTTAAACTTCCGAGTGCATAATTGCGGCCACACACTGTAGCAACAAAAAGTCAAAAGAAAATCTGATAATAACCGAGAATAAGAAAATATTAGATTTATTAGAGAATAATATATATACTCGTGTATATATATATATATATATATATATATATATATATATATATATATATATATATATGACTGTTCTCCATGCATGTTTGAATGGCTAAAAGTATACTGTACAATAGACTAAAGGAACTCGCACGAGCTAGTAAGACTTTTATATGGTGACACACCATGCTAATAAAGATATGTTGTTTGTTTTGAGAATAAATGGGTAATGAGTTCGTGAGTCTGAACGCTGAAATATAAAATTGCCATCTGAACACAGAGAAAAAGCGCTAACAGTATTACGGTACTTGGGGAGGTCTGACTAAAGGTGAAAGAAAAGGAGGCCTCACTAGTAACATTTTCATGGTTGAAGAATGAATTTTATAAGACCGGTATAATACTTTACAGTAAATTCTAAATAAAGCTCCTTTTGCAGGGGCTTAAGAAAATACTTGAGAGCACCGATCACATCACAGCGCAGATAAACCACTAATTTTTTCTTTTATCGTTATGTTGAACAACTGTACTCGAGTGTTAAAATTGAATGCTAGCGCCATAAAGTATTTTCTGTTCTATTTACAATATAATTTCTATTTTATCTTCGCTCCCAACCTCCACTCTACCATCTACCTTTAAAAACTATTCTTAACGACATTTTAGTTTTACTACACGTGAATTATATACTGCTTTGTTGAATTCACATCAAATGTATTAGATTTCTTTTCTCCTCTATATTCTACAGTACCCTTTTTCAACTCCCAACTTATCCGTCGCGATAGATACTTGGATATCTTCAGGAAAATTAATATATAAATCTGCGCTAAAACTTTGCACTAATGTTTCCACAATAACTTATCATCTAGATACAATTAACGGCGGTGAATAAATGTTTTGATGTTTTCTACAGCATATACAAATAATTTGTAAAGAATGACGTCTTCAGCCAAGTTCTTTCTACTGCATGAGGCTAGAACAGTTGGTAATACAAGTAGATGAGAAAATGTGACATATTGAACTATGGAAAAGGAAATGCTAACTGTGAATGTACAGTTAGACAAGAATTCCTGTTACACCTCGCTCTGAATAAGTGTACCCAGCCACACCCCTACTGCTTGGCGAGTTCCTGTGTTTAGCCCCGCCCACCACCTCTGCCATCTCAAGCTACACTATCTGTTTGGTTACATACCGCGAAGTAAGGGTGTGTCAGGGACTCCTGTACCCAACTTTTATAGCCATGTCGAGTCTATATAAGGTAGAGTTAATATGAAGAAAATAAACAACGCACCACTTGCTTAAAACAGCTGTTTTATTAATACAATAAATCTGTTCTTTCAAAGGCGTCTTAAAGCATGAATAGAATGAGGTCACACATGTGAAATACCAATGACATGATACGCTAATGACCCAGCGTGATTCCAAGTCTTCCATTGTCTGTTGTCTAATGAAGTCATTCTCTTATCTACCAAAGATATTCTCTTTCCCTTTTTCAATAATGATTACTCTAGTATTTACCTCAAAATACTTATTAGCATCGTACATCCATGATCTGAAGTAAAATGACAGTCAAATAATCAATCAAAAGCAGCGAGCGATCAAAGCAAATAAAAGAGGCTTATGAAAATCCTCGCCGTGATTATTTTCGACACATGACAAGTACGTGACAAGTACCTCACATATTTTGGTTATCTACATCTTTGATCCACATACTCAAGAAAAGGATAATTTTAGAGAACTCTTAAGGCATTCGCGAGACCTTCAGAATCTCTAGAGTTGGTTAGTTCACAAAGTCAAAATCCTCGTCACTTGGCAGGCGTAGAGGCGAATGACAGCAGGATCGCTATCCTGGCATTGTTACTCAAGAAGGTCGACCTAACAGGAATTTGACCTTGCCGACTTACTCACGTTACTTCAAGCCCATACCAAATATCGATATTTCAACCAGCTATCAGACTTCCCGATTGAATTCAACCTAATCCTACCTGAGAAAAAGACAAGAAGGCTTTAGCAGAATTATCTATAAAATTAACTATGGAATTTCGACTAAAAACCATGATAAGTTGTCTCATTGCCTACTCGTTAAATGTTTAAATACAATTTCACCTAAAATCCAATATTACTAATCTTTAGATATCAATAAGCTATTGTAAAATATACCTGGAAAAATTCTTAAGTACACTGTTTATTTACATAAATATTCTTTATTTCAATTTCGGAAAAAATATACTTGCTCTTATGTTACTAATAAATCCTCTTTCTTCTCTGAACGTCACGATCCATCTATCTTCTCTTGTATTGTTTTATAGTTGGATTAAACTGTTCACTTCCATTTAATCAGACTCATACTCTCTTTATTCATTACAGTAACCTTCATACACTGAAATACCATAAGTTATGAGAGAGAGAGAGAGAGAGAGAGAGAGAGAGAGAGAGAGAGAGAGAGAGAGAGAGAGAGAGAGGAGAGAGAGAGAGAGAGAGAGAGAGAGAGAGAGAGAGAGGAGAGAGAGAGAGAGAGAGAGAGAATAAAGTGTAATGCTCTTTCCCTCAAACCAAGACGAAAGTTTGATGGATCCAATTCCGTAAAATAATTAAAAAAATATATTTTATTTATACAAGTACAATTCAGAATGAAAAAACCATATTAAATTTCAATTATATATTAAAAACCTTCACCATAGGCACATAAATTAGGTATTTGTATAAACAAACAAAACAAATGAAAAAAAGTTGCCGACAGAAAAATGAGCTTATTGTGCTTCGTGTAAAGAGAGAGAGAAAAAAAATAACAGAAATCCATTCATTCAGTTACATCTACAATATCAAGCAATGATAAAAGTCCGTAAACTGAATGAAGCAAAGGAAAAATTCCCTCTCATGAAATTAAATAAAGAAATAAATCATAAAAATATGAGACTGATGTGAAAGAACAAGGAGGGCATTCTACATCCAATGCCCAAAATGCCCTGAGATGCCAGAGGACGCGTGCCGGACTTAAAACCCCCTCCTCTGCCCCTGCCCCTCCTCTCTCTCTCTCTCTCTCTCTCTCTCTCTCTCTCTCTCTCTCTCTCTCTCTCTCTCTCTCTCTCTTGCAAGAAATAGAATATACAGTGACAAAGTGCATTATGAACATGCATTAATTCAGCATTAATATATATTACAAAGAGAGCCGACTGGCGAAATCTAACCGAGGCCCTTTGCGTCAATAGGCGTAGGAGATGATGATGATGATATTACAAATACAGAAGTATGTGCATACATACGTACATAAACTATCAGCTATCTGAAGCACTTATTTTTGTAACTCATTATGTATTTTTTGTATAAATAGCTTATACATTTACGCATGTCGGCAAGCAAACACGCACAACATAAATTCAAGCAATATAAGTTTATGAAAATAATACTCGAGAAACTAATATTGCTGAATTCATAACAAGATAAATGGAAGGCCAAATAAATTTTTCTAGAGAAAAAAAACAACACATTTCAGATTCACTCGAGTTGCAATGGTCTCAAAAGCCTACTCTAAAGAAATTCCTCCAAAAGAGAAAACAATAATTGTACCTTCAATAACACAGCTTTAGAATGGCACTTTAGAAATGACAATCTGCAGAGCATGAATTCAAATGATTAAAGCTGGTGGATACAGTAATAATAGCCTTAATTACGAAACCTATTAGCGTAGGCAGATACTGAAAAAAAAGAAAAAAAAAGGAAGGCAAATTAGTTCCTATTCCATTATCCAAACAACAAACAAGTGTTTAATGAACTCGCTGATCAGCGCATTGGAATAACCATTTTTATTGTGCTTATTTAAAGCATCTCAATCGAAGGAAAATGTCATATGAGGTTATTGAGTGACCAATATTGTAACGATGGGAATGTGAGTGAGCAAATAATAAAATACAATATACTCTACTAGCAGACCGGTATGAAAAAAGTATGTCCGAAATTATCAAGGTTAACTTGAGGGGGGCAAGCCAGCTTCAACTTGGTGCCGGTCCCAAGCTCGGGTAAATGGGGAGGGTTGGCGGCAGGAATGGCATCCAAAATGAAAAATTAGCCAAAACCAATATAGCCAGTGGAGATTGTGAACATCGACCCAACATAAAATTGGGAAAAGATGCATACAAAGAAGATATAGATATATATATATATATATATATATATATATATATATATATATATATATATACATACATGCATATATGCAAGCAAAACTCCTTTCTGAGTCTTGATACCTTAACGTGTTGAAAGGGTTTGTGTATCACCATGATCAGCAAAGCTGTACTAGTCAGGGCCAACTATACTAGTTTAGTTTTCTGTGAGCGGTCAGACTAAAGTCTCCCACCATCACCAATGACCAACTGTCCAAAACCCCAGACATGAATAAGAACATGTCTGAGGCGGTTGTCCTGTAGTGGACTAGAAAAGGCTGCATTTGTTGTTGTTGTTGTTGTTGTCGTATACAAAGAAAAACGACAACCGTAAAGTTAAATTCACATTCACCAATCCTTAAAAAACATACATATACATATATATATATATATATATATATATATATATATATATATATATATATATATATATACGTATATATATATATATATATATATATATATATATACACATATATACGTATATATATATATATATATATATATATATATACACATATATACGTATATATATATATATATATATATACACATATATACATATATATATATATATAAAACCCATATATACAGTATATATATATATATATATATATATATATACATATATATATATATATATATATACATATACATATACATACATATATGTATATATATAAACATAAACATACATATACATTATATGTATATATACATAAACATACATATACATTATATGTATATATACACATACATATACATATATATATGTATATATACACATACATATACATATATATATGTATATATAATACACATTTACATATATATATATATATATATATATATATATATATATATATATATATGCATTTACATAAATATACATATTATATACATATCTATATATATATATAGGTATATATACACACACATACATATACATATAAATATATATATATATATATATATAATATATATATATATATATACATACATACATAATGTATGTGTAAAGAAAATGGCATTAGTAAAGTAAAATTCACAATCACTATTCCCTTAGGACCAAATATATCCGCAACATTCGGTTGAAGGCACCTTTCATTCCTGTGAATCTTTTCGTCTTCTTTATTTTAGTAACCACAATTAGTCTCAAATGATATAGATTTCCTCTTACCTAGTCACTAATCCGTTTCCTGGTATAAATTTCGTGTTGAACAAGAATATTAATAAGGAAGTTACATAAGAATATATCTTATATGAAAGGTTTAAAGTTTTTTTTTTTTGTTTTTTTTTTTTTTTTTAATGAGGTCTTTATTTTGCTTCATATAAGAAATTTCTTTATGTACAAGAAAAGTGGAAACGATGAACAGTCTGTTATTCGGAAAAAAAGTGCGATATCTATTTTATCTAATAAATACCCTTCCTGATAGCAAACTTCAAATAGATAAAAATTAGTAATATCAAATTTAATTAGGAAAATAAAGAGTATCCTCTAAACTAGACCCCCTAACACAGCAAACCTTAAAAAAAAATGAAAAACTAAATAATTCAAATCCGTTTAAATCCCTATTGACCTTTTACAAACTCCTTGAATTAAGACTGAAACTGCAAGCTGTCCCTACTCAAACGAAGGTCCCAAGACGATCTAAAGCTGATAGGAAGTGATAGAGTGTCAGGGCTACTCGGAGAAGGAGTCATTATGCGCATGTGTTTGGCGAGGGATAGAAAAAAACAAAAAATAACTAAGGTCTTAACAGGTCTCTTTGACGGCATGACAAAGACGTCGAGTGTTTTCCGAGTAGCAGACATGAGAGACTTCTTGTGGCCCACCATAAAGGAGGAGGCTTTGAACCATTCGAACATCATATCCCTTTCTGGTTTTTGTCGGTCAGAACTAGAATGCCTCTGTGCTATAGTGATTCAAGGATTATATTAGCTCTCAATGAGATGCTTTCACTAGAGCACAAGTTACAACTCCTTAATGAAAAGATACCAATCTATTTTATTCCCTTCACAACCAACTTAATTTGATATAATCGAGTTCTTTACCGTTGTTTCTCAAAGTCAATTCTTGGAAGACAATACTGTACCACCTTATTACTTGTGCGTCATTTTGATTTCCTTAAATTTACGTTTGTCTTTCAGTAGCAAAATATACGTACTCTGTACCACAAAACAATAAGATAAAATAACAGGACACAAGCATTACACTTGCGATAAAAATGAAAAAAAAAAATGATTTACAGTGAACATTCCTTCGAGCTAATTTCCGCCCATTAAGAGGTGTTATATTACGTCAGTGTACCAAAACCTGTTATACAGGTGTATAATAACAGGAAGTAACACAATAGGAAAACCTCAACCTTGACAGAGGGCTAACATATCTGTTGCATAGGAGTTTAATTTAAAAAAATTTTTGTTTAGAGAAACATACTATTTATACAGTTCCTAGAAAAGTGCACCTTCATATAAATAAAATTGTGGCTAAACCACATTTCACATTACTATTCCTAATACCTAACTTTCCAAAGTATTCCCTACAATGGTTAGCCAGCTAACTGTCTTCCTCCTTTCACCACCTTTCATCAGATAAATAATATCATGAAACTGAAAATGGGATGAAATAGTTGCATATACAGTAGAATGAACAGATTGAATAACGCATTACCTAACCTGGAAGATACTCCCATGATAGAGAACATGACCAATTGTATTTTTCAATTGTACAATGGAAATTTCAGCCAAGGCCGCCAACAAGGCCTCATATACACTGAAAATCCCACAGGAAGGCTACTGCTTTGATAAAGCCGTACATACACATGCACAAGGAATTTTCTGATGTGTTTCACATTCCCAAAGACAGAAGATATATATTTCGATGAAAAATTTGAATTTCAAACTCTCCGACATGTCAATTTCCGTTTCGTAATTTGTTCATTAATTAATCAATTATATCCTTCCTGACGAGTACGTATAAGCCAAATTGTACTTAATGAATAAATACATGGAATCATTAATAATAATCACACGCAAACAATCTGCTCTACTATCACCAACGGCAAAATATGAATGGTCATTTCCCAATGATAATTTATATCAATGTACTTTATGTGATAAGCCACACAATCTAAATAATGCTACATGTCGTAATAACCAAACACTGGTTTCAGATTGATGCATTCATATACGAACTATTTCTTACAAACCAATTCATATATTTTAGTACACATCTAAACACATTCAGTTCACTTATATCAATAAATACACAGAGTGATTATATATAGCATATCTAAATATATACAAACAGTATATATATATATATATATATATATATATATATATATATATATATATATAATATATATATATATATATATATATATATATATATATATATATTATATATATACATATATATATATATACATTATATATATACATACATATATACATTATATATATACATACATATATATCATATATATATATATATATATATATATATATATATATATATATATATATATATATATATATATTTACTGTATACATATTGTTTATATATATCAATATATATATAAATATATATATATATATATATATATATATATATATATATATTATCAATATATATATATATATATATATATATATATATATATATATATATATATATAATATATATATATGAATATATATACACATATATAGATATATAGATACAACTAAAACTTAAACGTCGCTTAAGGCTCTTAACAGGAAGTTGGTACAGATATTTGAAGCCGAGACGTCGTTCTTCACGACCTGGAGATACCTCGTAAAATCGATGCCGA
>NC_090735.1:110952839-110957839 GCF_036898095.1 Palaemon carinicauda
AAGAATCCGTTAATGATTTTGATACCCAAACCAGGAAAAGATACGCGTCAGGTAGAGAATTACAGGTCTATCGCTACTAAAAGTACCAGGTAAAATATTTGAAAAAGTAATTAACAGCAGGTTAGCATTGTCCCTGGAAGTTAATCAGTCACACAAGAAAATATCAATATGGATTAGAAAAAATGAGGGAGACCCAAATTGCAATGGCAAATATATATGGAAGAATTTAATTATCACTAAGTAGAAAGTACCAATGCAGCCAATAAGTAGGGATTGTAACCATTACGTTAGACTGAGTAAGGATATAAAGACGTCAATACAATTCACTACATCTCAACCATTCAGACATTATTGAGAAAATACTATGTAACTTCATTAAAGACCGGGATAGCAATAATTAAGTCACAAAACTACATAAGGAATCCATTCCCGTTACAAAGAGGGGTCTCACAAGGATCTTTACGAAGTCCAACATTATATCATATACATCAGATGTGATTTCACAACCCGAGTACTGTACTGATGTCTGCTTTGCAGATGACAAACTCATTACTTATACACCCAGAAAAAAATGTACATGGGGAAGGGATCCAACTTTAAAAACCACAAAACACAATGAACCACATTGAAAGGATAAATTAATTGGAAAAGAAGATAATGAAAAATAAGTCTAAATTCCAACCAGTATCGGTACCTACATAAAAAACCTGCATAAATTAATGTTGGATAAAGAAGAAGTGAATTTCCCATAAAGCACAAGAATATTAAACATGCAACTCGGGCAAAGGGGAATATCAAGTTGTGTAAGAGAAAGATTGAGGATTGCAAGAGCGCAAAATAAAAGGATAAAAATTTTAGGAATATTAATATAAATATTGAAATCAGTTTCAATTAAAGCCTAATAAGACGATTGATGGAATATCCACCAATACCAAACTATTTTGCATCGGATTCCAACGTAAGGTCATTATAAAAATTTCAAAACAAGATACTAAGGTCCGCAATAAGAAAAAACCAGGTTGACAATGATCTACTGTAAATATAGAACAATACACAAAGAAAAGAAAATTAACCATTGGCGATATAGGCTGGCAACAAAAATATGGAGTAAACTATAGCTCAATACAATAGGGAGTTAACTAAAGAAACGGAAAAAGCAGGGAGAAACTAACGAAACATCACAGGTAACATATGATGAAGAATATTTTCCTATTTTCAATGCATTGAACCTTAACCATTATCCTAATCTGATATGTTCTTGGTGAAAACATAACTAGTAAAATTTATTGTTTATGGGGGAAAACGTATTTAATAGAATTTCCTATGTAAATATATTGTAAAATTGGAATTATAAGTGTTAATATTCATATTAAAATACGAAAAATAGCTAATTAATCTAAGTAGAATTAAACTTAAAAATAATATAAACATTCAATTTGTACAATGCACTGTTACTATGTAGTCAAATCGTTAGTGTAATACAATGTATATCATTAAGACCATAGTAAGAAAAATTTTATTTTTATATTAATAAAACTCTGGCTAAACCACAGTTTACATTACTCTTACCAATACTTGACGTTCTAAACTCTTCCCTACCATGGTTAGCTATGCTAACTGACCACAATCTTTTCTTATCCATCTTACTACAGATTTCAATAACCGATAATTCTTAAACAACTCATGTGCGGAGGTCCTTCTTATCACAAAATGTAAGAGCCTTCAAGGTGAGTAAAGAATTTATTGTTTATTTTTGTATGAATGCATGCAAACCATCGCAAATGATCATGCGCTGTATATTGTATAATATTAAGGAATATATTCATTGTTTAAACCTTTTTAAATTGGACCTACAGAGACTTTAAAGAGGTGAATAGAATTTATGAGATATAAAATGCACAGAAAATGTATATAAAAATAAATATTAAATATTATACACATTAACAAAAATAGTGAAGATAATTGTGACTAAAAAAGATAAAAATTCTGAATGAATTATATACACAGTGTCTACTTTCATGACACTACGGGTATCAGTGCCAATTAACTAACTTAGCGTGTTGTCTTCGTGTTTGCATATAGAATTTTTTCCAGTTTATAAAATTGTAGCATTTTTCCTTGACTTACATCATAAAACCAAACTTGGGACTGAGGCGAAGTCACAAATTCGAAGAGTTTATAAGTCAACCACAACATTGAATAAATTGACCCTTGCACTTCCTGTCAAACATGAACCCAGCCTGTGTAAACGTATCCAAATTAGCGAACACAATTTACACAGGAAAGCAATTTGTTCCATAAATAAAAAGGAGTGGGCAAACGCATTTGGTGCAAAGCCGCTGATAGACATCGCTCTGGGAGCAGGGAAGCTTTTTCTAGAATCCTTTCTCCAAATACAACTGGCCAACTTGTTTTTAAACCGAAGGGCCAGAAAATTCTATATCCAGCTCTCGTCGTAAATATCAGTGCATGATCCTTTTTCACACGGCCTTTTTGACTTGGCAATAACTACATATTTGGGAAAATCCACTTAAGGTTTGGGTGCATAATATGAATGATAAACTTATTGAGCAATTCTTTAAAAAAATTTCATGCGCTTAATAAAAAACCATGAACGTAAAGACCTGAATTGGAAAATAAAAAGGCCTGTATACTATACGGCCAAAACCAAACAAGTTGAAAACTACGGGACAGAAAGTGTTAACACGGAACATGACAGCATTAAACCGGAACCAGAATGTTTGTTTACCTTTTCAAGGAGGGGAAAAGGGGACGCCAGACAGTCACATCCTCGACAAAATGTACTACACGATGGAACACACGGGGAGAAGGGAAGGGAACAGGGGTCTCCATCGCAAGCCAACCTTAACATGCACTGGCGCACACACGCACGCACACACACACAGAAGGGACCCTCCTTGTTTATTTGCCAAACTCAAAGTTTTCTTAATCGTTTTAAAGCTTACAAGGGGTTGTGTACACGCTTTTTTTTTTCAGAAACGACCCCCCTTGTTTTTTTTTCCTCTCTCTCTCTCTCTCTCTCTCTCTCTCTCTCTCTCTCCTCTCTCTTCTCTCTCTCTCTCTCTCTCTCTCTCTCTCTCTCTCTCTCTCTATACATTATATATATATATATATATATATATATATATATATATATATATATATATATATATATATATATATATATATATATATATATATATACACACACACACACACACACACACATATATATATATATATATATATATATATATATATATATATATATATATATATATATATATATATATATATATATATAATCCGACCTTACATCCATGACTATTCCTACGCAACAATAAATCCAAAGGTTGCAGCTAGAATAATATTTCCCAATAACAGATTACAAATAATCGTTCATAACAAAATGCAAACTATTCTCTCGTCCACCAGGTTGTACCAGCTGAGGAATAAGATGTTAACAAATCTATAGAGATATATTTTATCAAATTCATAATGAAAATAATTCATCTGTGCACATAACAACAACTGTAAAAAATAGTATCAATTATAAAATATACAGTATGTATGCACAAATCCTAAATATACACATATATAAATATAAAAACATTTTATATATATATATATATATATATATATATATATATATATATATATATATATATATATATACATGTGTGTGAGTATACGGTACCAATACACATGTATAAATTTAAACGTCCAGCGTTAAGGAAGAATTTTATACGAATGTTCTCTCCCAAGCTTAAATATAACAAATATATTAATAATGGCATTATGTATGTGAAATAAGTAAAATAAATTGAGAGAGTGAGAGAGAGAGAGAGAGAGAGAGAGAGAGAGAGAGAGAGAGAGAGAGAGAGAGAGAGAGAGAGAGAGAAATTACTTCTAAATACATTTTCCTCTGTCTACAGTGGCCTGCCTACCCCTTAAGACATGTTTGTAAAGAGAAAAAAACCTTTTGTGGCTTTAAAGAATGTAAAAATCACTTGGAAAAATAAATAATTCGAGGGACATCTGAGCAAAAAGCAACTTAATCTGAAAAGCAGACAATTAAAATCAAGGCCACATGGGAGGGGGGGTGGGAGGGGCATTACGACCTCTTGGGTGCTCTTGTTTATCAAAAACATATACTCATAATATCAATATAAGAAGGCACCTAATCACCGCCTGGAGTATCATTACAACAGAAAGCAAGCCAATATACCACACTACAGAGGTTAATCCTAATTGCCATGACAAATATTTGTTAGCGAAATCTGCTATAATAATAATAATAATAATAATAATAATAATAATAATAATAATAATAATAATAATAATAATAATAACAATAATAATGATGATAATAATAAAAAGAAAAAGTATCCCATACGCTGATAGATAACTAATGCATCTTGCAATCGTTAGGGTATTTCCAAATTAAAAATTAGTGCTATACAAAATACATACGTAATTATGACAAAATCATACATTTATTGATAGCACAATTTATTTTCTATTCATTGTATATGGAGAATATTAGGTATTTAGACAATTTTGAACAAACTTACTACGAGAGTATTTACTCTAACGGCAATGGCTACACCTAATAAAAGAAAACGAACTGCAATTGACAAGTAAAAACAATCACTGAGAAATGGAAAGTTAGAAGGTTACGTCTTCTCCATTTCAGTCTGACCATAGACGACAAAATCACAAATACAGAAGTGTCATCTTAGTCAAGTTAAATGTCCTTAAAACATTTGGGTCAACTGCAAAACTGGGCTGCCAATCCTTGCTTTCGAGTATCTAAATGTAGCATTGCCGATAATGAATATACAGTACATGTCGGGAATTACTGCAACTCTTGTATGGTATATTAATATTAAGTGGATTCGATTCGATTGGTAATCACGTATATGGTTAATATCATAATATAAAGTTACAAGAATAAAAACCAAACGAGATTGAAAGCCACAATAAAAACGATTGAAATG
>NC_090735.1:110967839-110975960 GCF_036898095.1 Palaemon carinicauda
CTTTTAAATCAATACTTCTCCATTCATCACCTCGTTCACGATTCATAGTCCTCAGCCATGTAGGCCTTGGTCTCCCAACTCTTCTAGTGACTTGTGGAGCCCACTTGAAAGTTTGATGAACTAATCTCTATTGGGGAGTGCGAAGAGCATGGCCAAGCCATCTCCATCTACTCCTCATCATGATTTCTTCCACATATGGCACTCGAGTACTCTCTCTTATATTTTCATTTCTAATCACGTCCTGCCATTTAACAACCAATATCTTTCTGAAGGCTTTGCTCTCAAATTTACTAGATCTATTGGAGTTTCTTTCATAGTCATACCATGACTCATGTCCATTTAGTAACAACGATTTCACTAAACTTATATATAGTCTGATTTTTTTATGTAATTTCAGGAGATTTGACTTCCAAATTTTACTTAACATAGCCACTGCCTAATTCTAAAGAATCTGTATTAGAGATCATAGTTCCTAAATACTTAAATGATTCTACCTTATTAATCTTCCCTCCTTCAAAGGATATTTTATTTTCCAATTCATTCTCCGTTCTTATCATCTCTTTCTTATATTTATCTTGAGCCTAACTTCAAGTGATATTTCATGCATTCTGGTAAGCAAGCATTGCAAATCCTGTGGTGTTCTCCTAACAAGGACAGCATCATCAGCATACTATGCTAAATTCATATCACCAATCCAGTCCAATCCTTTTCCACCATCTCCGACTGTTCTACGCATTACAAAATCCTTGAGGAGGATCAACAACGTAGGTGACAACAGATTCCCTTGGAGTACTCCGTTGTTCACTAGAAATTAATTTGATACGACTCCATTAACATTAACTTTGTATTTGCTATGCTCGTGGACAGACCTAATCAAATTCACATATTTAAGAGGAATCCCATAATAACGCAAGTCTCTCCACAAAATTGGCCAGTGCACACTATCAAAGGTTTTTTCCTAGTCCACAAATGCCATCAAAAGTTGATTTTTATATTCTACCATTATTGCACAACATATGTCAAAATAAAAATTTGGTCAGTGTAACTCCCACCTTTCCTAAATCCTGCTTTTTCATCTCTCAGCTTTTCATCAATCTTTCTCTCTAGTCTCTTTAGGATAGGCATATTATATATTTTTATAACAAATGACCTAAGTGTTATGCCTCAGATGTCAGGATGCCAGATAACTCTTAATTAATCAATCAATCAATCTATATATATGCGTATATATACACATATATATACACAATATATATATATATATATATATATATATATATATATATATATATGTGTGTGTGTATATATGTATATATATACATATATGTATATATATATATATATATATATATATATATATATATATATACACATATATATGCATATATATACCATATATACACACACACACACACACACATATATATATATATATATATATATATATATATATATATATATATAAATATATATATATATATATATATATATATATATATATATATATATATATATATATACATATATATACACACATATATACATTCAGCATCACATGTGCCTCCTGTATAATACGCACATTGCTCTAAGAAATAAACATGATAAATAGACTAGCGAGTTAAAGCTACGCTGTTTTAAATTCCCCCCCGTCGTCACTGTTCAATGTAAAATTTGCAATCTTCAACATGAGTAATATTAGTTGGATAACCTGGTAATTCTCTCCGTATCAGAAACTTCAGTACTCCTCTTGCCTCTTTCATCTCTGCTCTCCTCACAAGTGGGCCTTCTGACTTCCCTTACCTTCTGCGATGCAGTTGGCATGTGATTATTACCGTGTTGACACCTCGATATACACAAACGAGGTTCTCCTCTTAAAGACAGCTATTAACGCTTCCTAACTCACCTGCGAGACATCACCAGTGTACGAAGATGTCAGCGACTTAAAGCAAACAGAAACTGCAGTTTATTAATCACCCGAGGCGGAGGACCTTCCAAGGCTCTTCTGATCTCAAAGCAATCAATATTCAAACGTCAAAAGTTAAGTCACTGAAGACAAACAGAAGATGAGCTTTGAATAGACAAATGTAAAACGGGAATTATATCACGTAAGTCTAAAGGGCGTTTACGACACGCAAGAAACTTGTCAGGAAACTATGGCATGTATCATTATTTTTGAAATTGATGGTAAATGAAATTACGTAAAATGTTTCGTGACGTCAAAAATATAATTATCTTAGATAATTAAATTTTCTTTACAATATTTATGTTCAAAATAGTTCTAGGAAAGTTACGCAAAGACAGCAAACGTGTATATAAGCAGCTGATACCTTCAAAGAACACTTTGCTGTGAAAAACTTTGTGTAATTCTGTAACTTAGAAATATCTACGAGGAAATTATAATCTAATTTGACACTAACAACATTCTGTGTAGAACATTTCTTCAAAGTTTATAGTTTACATTTCGAAATCGCATTGTCATGTATGTGAACAGAGAGAGAGAGAGAGAGAGAGAGAGAGAGAGAGAGAGAGAGATGTGAAAGCCCCGTTTTTGGGGCTCGAGCCATGTCGTCCTGATGGAAGTTCCTCAAAGGGCAGCTTTCTACTTGAGCTATTTCTGCGAGTGATATACCAGGGAATTTTACTTATGGATTATCCCAGGTTTCTATCACCTGGAGCGAATATTCCGAGAGATATCGTGTATGAAACAGGGACGTGTTTAAAACAAGCTATGGTTATCCTTCCCCGAATAGAGTTAACCTTGTCTGGAAGGATATGGGATAGGACTGGATACGTGAGCGAGAGAGCCGCTACAACTCTGATCCCAGTATGCTGAAAACATATTCGCTGGTTCTCCATTCCCTCTAGCAGCGCCATCTTGATTGCTTTGCTTCGGGAGTTTTTGCGTGTTTTTCTAGCTTCTTTGGAGTGATTTTGAGATACTGGACGCTTCTGCTTCTTCCTCATCGATTAAGTTGACTACCATTTCCTTTTGTGTTGGAGAATTTCAAGTCTCCACCCTTGCGTTTTTGCGATGTGCATCCGTTATTTGTCCGCTGCCGTCGCACGGCCGAAGCCAGAGGCTCATGTCTCCAAATTGCTCAGAATTGCATATCAACTCTTTCCTAGTCTTGTAAGAGTGTTTTATATATTCTTTTAAATCTGTGGTATGATTATAGGTTAATCCTTTACGATATTTTTTTGCATGTTTGTATTCCATCAGTCTTGAATTAGGCTAACTCTGATTCTTAGCCCTTGGACAAGACTGATTTTTGTGTACATATGCACCCTCACCTTCTACCACATAACCTTATGGTTCTCGTGAGGCCGCCTATCCTCCCTTGCTAGATACGACACAGGGGAGCTGCAGCCCTGAGGGTACCTCTGAGAGCAGTGGATGGTGTTTTACAGTTTTTTGGGGGGAGACAGTATTTCACTTATCTATTTAACCTTAAGTGCCTGGCCATGTGGCAGGGGTTGTAGGGACTTGTTCCCTGTGTCTACACTGGTGATCCCTTAGATCGAAACCAACCTTGTTCTAATATTGACAGGTAGACCTCCCTTTCACGTCGCCTTACCCGACACTTCCTCTTTGAAGGATCTTACTCAAAAGTCAATCTTTTTGCTTGCTATAGCTTCTGGTGCTAGAGTCAGCGAGATGTGGCACTCTCAAGGGATGATGGCCGCATTGAATTCTCTTCACTCAGATCCTACATTCCTAGCTAAAAATGAACTTCCCACGAAACGTTGAGGGCCCTGAAAGATTGTTCCACTATAAAACCCTTCTCTATGCCCTGTGGAATACCTTAAGGCCTACCAGTTAAAGAGTGGGGCCTTTCAACAGGATCTAATCTCTCTTTGAAATAGCTAAGATTCAAACTCTCCTAGTTCATCAGAAGGGCTGACCCCGATAGTATGCTATCGGGTCATGGCTTGTTTTAAACACGTCCCTCTTTCATACACAATATCTTCGGGATATTCGCTCCAGGGGTTAGAACCCTGTGATACTTCTTAGGTAAAATTCTCTGGTATATCCCTCGCAGAAATATCTCAAGTAGAAAGCTGCCTTTGAGGAACTTCCATCAGGACGACATAGCTACTTCACCAAAAACTAGATTTTTCCTATGTCAAAATCCGTTCCAGAAAAAGGCGGGTGGAAATATATCAGTAAAGAGATATTTACTTTAAGTTTACGCTTAAATGTTAAGAGCATGTATTTATGCAGGTAATCTTGCACTTCTTGATGATAATGTTCAAGTTTAGTGACTGAATCATGCGATAGTCAACTTGAATATAACAGTCCAACGTTACCTTCAAGAGGATTAATTTCTTTCAAGGAAACGGGCGGATATATGACGCAATGAAAAAGATTTTCCAGAATTGATCTCCAGTCTCTTGCGTATCAAAAAGCTGCTACCTGTTAAAAGTCAGCATCGACCTCGTATAGGAATACGTACCTTTTCTTGTCTTTATTTATACCCAGTATGGAAACGCTAATTCAAAATGCTAGTAACGACATGGCTAATGTTGAATACTACGTCCTTCCAATGTCATTCTTCTTCCCAATACATAAAGAAGAATAATTATGGAGAGTATCTGGGAAAGATGAGGTAGATGAAACCTTTCGTTTCGGAGAAATGAAAAAAAAAAAGTATGCGTGTTCTACGATGTTACAATCTTTTGCAGAAATATTACATGTTTGACGAATCCCGAGGCTACGTAGGTAATATTCACGAGAGAGAGAGAGAGAGAGAGAGAGAGAGAGAGAGAGAGAGAGAGAGAGAGAGAGAGAGAGAGAGAGAGAGAGATTTTCATTACTTTCTTCCTCATCTTGATTTGTTTTCTACCTTTCCTTTTGAGATTAAAAATGTTTGTGATAAAACTCACTTGAAGTGGAAGCGTTTAAATTACGTCATTTATCTAACTGCAGATTATGAAAATCCTATCACTTGCCAGCCATAATGATATTATTACTGAGAAACCATTGTCAGTTTTACAGTCCATTTCTTAATTTGACCAGTGAGCACGTGGCTTTTTTTCATTATCCAAAGAAGTGCGATAATTTCCCTGCTGACCTTGATAGACACAGTTAAACAGTGTTTATCAAGGTAAACAAGGAAAGGATCAAACACCCGAGTTTTCCTGAAGAGACGAGAATGATAAGACGTACAATTAACTGTTCCTAAATGACGCTTAAAGTAAGACGCAAGGAACAAACGCTACCTTAGAACAAATCAACGTTCATCAAGTTCAAGGTGAAAAGAAAAACCTTTCATTGGATGCTCGTTCGTCGAGTTTCACCAGACTCAGTATGTCATTTTCATCTTTTAATAGTATATGGTGCGGTTACGATTGCCCCCACCTTATGCGGGACACAGGCTCTAGCATTGGCAGCTCGATAATTAATAAATGATTGCGTAACGTATATCTTAAAATTCCTTAGTAAATTGAATAAACGGTTCGTATAAACTCGAAAAAAAATAATGACAAAGTATGAAACTTATTTCATCACATGAAACAGGCCATTACAATACTAATACAGTACTACTACTACTGTTGCACTAGTAGGAACTACTGTCTCTCGATACTTCGCCCAGATACAAATCCGTTAAGCAACTGGTATGGCCAACGTTCTCCTGTATTTTACAAATTGATGAAGTTACCCTGACCTAAGGACGAGACTTTCTGTCTCTATTCTTACTAAAAGAATTCCGTTATTTATTATGGCATGGGTTCATTATATACCAATAAATTAATTGCCTAATCTTAACATGATTTTTGTCACAGGCAATACATGATTTCTAGGTATCTATACAAAACCAGTAAGATACGACCAAAGTTAATCTTAAAACCACATATAGTTTGACTAAAAGAAAAAAAAAAAGAAAAAAAAGTATGAATTACCACTAAAATAGTATGGCATGCTATTGCTTATAAAATGTATCGACAATAACCATAATGATCCAATTATGAGACTAATCAAATCTTGGAAAATTAGTAAAATACTCTTAATAACAATAGCTGACCGAGGTGTCATTCCATCTGATAATGAGAACAGTTAGTTCTATCTAAATCCAAGGTTTTGAAGTGTAGTACTTCCCTAAATCAAAGATTTAATACAAAAGTATCATTAACCATCAAGAAGTAGGCTATAAGAGTGCCTAAAAATTCAAATAATATTGTTCATTCTCTGGTGTCTACATCAGAGATAAAGAGCTCTTTTTCTTATGAAATGAAAATGCAAAGCAAAACTATGCATGACCTACCGTAACCTGAATGGTGATTCCATGATTACAACCCACCTGTAAAAAAGAAGAAAAACAATTAAATAATGAATAAACAAACGCATATGCATTAAAAGCCACAACTTGAAGCAAGCTACATTTTTCCAATGTCTGAAATTAGTAAGAGAAGCTCTGACAAATGAGTTTAGGGCATAAATACTTTTTATTTATTAAGGGGTTAATGCTGATCTCAATTAGCAATGAGGAATAATGAATAGCTTTTTTTCTTAAGTGGGTCCTCTTCTGAAAAGTACACGAATATAACTGGGATTAGGATTGATGGACGGACGAGTGGATGTGTGTACTTGGTAGATGGGTCCATAGACCAGGCACTGCGAAAATAAAAAGGTTTAACTCTTATAATATATGTGTAAATCTTAAGGAGGTCAGGTGTAAGGTATTTCAAAGAACTTGTTTACCAGCATGATAACGTATAATTTATACTAACGTGTTTTGAAATTCGACAATTTCTCTTCCTCGCCGTGAGATTTGAACACTGAACCGTCCATACTTTAATGTTAAGTAGATCTTTTCAGTACGCCCCTCTGAATAATTTCACGAAAGGGCTACGCCTTTGCTATAATAAGAACCCCCAAATTTGCATACTTCTCGTACTACTTGATCTCCTCACTGGTCATTGCACAGTGTTAAAACAGGGTGTGGTAAATGCTATAATCTCATTATTTACATAATTTTGCAATTCTTATTGTCTTTAGTCTATACTGCATTCCTATCAAAACACTACGAAAGCTTTCCTAAGCCGATGTATAGGATACATAAATTAAAATACATAAATTGGCGCTAACTATTTTTATACACGAAACTTGATTACCAATCTTACCATTAAATAGAGGAATAGAAACTTTGAGTATGAAAATAAATTGAAACAAGTATAGAGCGTGACTATTTTTTTCAAATGATTCAATGCCTTGCAAATTGCTTATAATGAAAGGTCAACTAACAACGGAAAAGTAACGCAAGCAGCAACACAATCTTTTTACTCAAGGCCCAAAACGGTGTGTGCCACTCAAAACGAGGAAAAAAAATCCCCCATCCAATATTTCATATCAAAAGACCGACTTCCACACACACACTGCACGGCCTTAGTCTGACCCCTGAAACATCCTTTCACATTTAACCCATAAATGTGTTCACGTCCCAAACACACAGTAGACTGGAAAAACCTGCTTTTCTTATTACTACGTCTTCGATTTTACTTTTATGTTCAATAACTGTCTGGCACCATAATGTACACATCAATTATCATCCGGATACATCTGTTAACAAATCTTGCCTTTTTACTTCCATACTGATAATGCAAGTCTCATATTTTGTCATATTCATGACCTACAAGATATATTTCTTACCTAGAATAACCTTAAAAGTACGAGTTATTTACTATAACTGCTCAGCAGATAATATACTGTTCTCTTTTATCACTTTGGTCATATTATAGAATTTTCCTGTACAAATTACCTCTCCTAAAATATCATGTAGACTTTTAACTTTCACTCTCTGTTTGACTCTGTGTAAATCATGCTTTAATAAACTACTACTTAGTTTTTACAATTGTTCTCTATATTTGAGAGAGCTATTCCTCACAGAAAATCATCTTCAGAGATTACATCGTACATCCAGGCTATAAATTTATTCTTAGCGAGGTTGTTCAAATTATTGACTAAGAGTGTCAGATCATTAAGCAGCCAGATTACACAAGTACGTAAATTCCGGATTATATCAATTTATAAAGTCATTACTTAAAAATCCAAACTCTCTCAGCATAATGTTCCAAAATTAACATTTAGTGATCAAGTTCCACATGAAAATGAGGAAAAACACA
>NC_090735.1:110976460-110978960 GCF_036898095.1 Palaemon carinicauda
TCCATGACAAAGTTATTACTTAAAAATACAAACTCTCGCAGCATAATGTTCCAGAATTAACATTTAGTGATCAAGCTCCACATGAAAATGAGGAAAAACACGAACTGTGCTTCACTAGGGTTATCTTATATTACTAGGGTATGCGACCCGTCAAAAATGAGTTAAATACTTAGATAGCGTGACCGGATATGTAAGTATAATACACACACACACACACACATATATATATATATATATACATATACACATACATACATACATACATATACACACCCACACACACACACACATATATATATATATATATACACATACATATATATATAGATATATATATATAATATATATATACATATGTGTGTGTATATATATATATATATATATACATACATAACCATACACTTGCTCTACAAGGGAGACTCTCTATTCCATACATATTTATGGGTAAAAGATATAAAGATAAACTAAAGTTCAGTTCTTTACTATGTACCTACCACACATACAATGTACTTACAGTATCTCTAAAAAAAAGTTTCGTGCTCTCTCGCTCTCTCTCTCTCTCTCTCTCTCTCTCTCTCTCTCTCTCTCAAATAAAGCAGTCGCGAATTTTTGTCCAAATATAGACTAAGATGGCTAAATGTTTACAAAAAGTTTAAGAATTATCTTCGTTTAAAATAACAAATACATTCATATTAAAGACTTTCATTGCCATTTCCTGTCAGCATGTGGCCCACTTACATAAATACGCAACTGCGCAAGTTAGCCTGATACTCTTCTTGACCTTATTCTGAAGAATTAGTCATATATGCGTTTACTTGTAGAAGCAAGCCCTTCAGAGATTCACTTGATCTGTCAACACACATTTTTCTACTCGTCAATAAATAGTATATAGGCATGTATAAATATGTGTATATATAAGTATACATGTATACACACACTATGTATATACATATATATAATATATATATATATATATGTATATATATATATATATATATGTGTGTGTGTATATGTATATATATATATATATACAGTATATATATATATATATACACATACATGTATGTATGTATATATATATATATATGCTACTGAAATCATTTTTTTTCTAGCGCCATACTAAGACATGTAACCACACGCAAACGCATCATACAAACAAACTAAAAGAAAAAGAGTTAAATACGTTTACAAGGCAACACTTGACTGCCTTTACCTATCGTTCCATAAGAAAAGTTACTGGTCAACATCATGATAGAATTGACCTTGTGTAGCGCTCACGAGCGAGTGGTCACAGCCTCTTGATAGTATGGGAAAGGTCCACGTCGGTTATCTCATTACTTCAGAACTGGTTTCCTAAGACAACCCATATGTTGTGAACAGAGAAGAGAACCAGATTTGACTGAATTGCAAAGGCTACGGCACACGACAGAATAACAACGGCAACTCCATACAACATTAGTGCAAAGGCACCTCCATTAACATTAGTACATAAGCAACTTCATACACTAGAAGCGAATAGGTGATGCTATACGACGGAAAGGCAAAGGCAACTCCATGGTAAAACATTATAAATTAACTCCATACAATAGAAGTGCAAAGGCAACGAACTAGGATAATGTTTGAACCTTTGTCTTGAATGGAATACGAGAGGTTTAAGCTGTTTTTTTTTTCCTCAAACAAACCATTATTTAAGCCTAGGCATATTGATCATTGTATTACTTTATTCATATTCTAATTCTAATCACGAATTCTCGTTGCTTGCAGCTTATAAAAATGCAGGACCCTGCAATAAATAACTCACTTTTTCCTTAACAAATGAGAAATGAGAGGCGTTTCCTGCATTATTTTGAGCTTTGCCAGAGGCGAAACTTTTCAAACTGCCAGCAGAGCCACAGAGGTGTTATTAGTCTCACTACTATTGTTATAACTGGAACTGGTGAGAGCTACTAGATAGGTACAGTCGGACACAGGAATTAATGGAATACCTCGCCCTGAAGAAGTGCAACAAGCCTCCCTTGACGTCCTTCAAGTTTCTGTCACTAGCCCCGCCCACCACCTCTGCCGTCTCTCCCTATATTATTTGTTCGGTTACTCGCCGCGAAGTAAATGTGACAGGGCCTCCTGTGTCCAACTGTCCCATCACTTTTCGGATTCATAATACAATTTGGTCCATTGCACAAAAAGTATGTATTGTGCAGAGGCGCCAAGAAGTAAGGTGAATGCAACTGAACTTTATCAAACAATCCTCGAGTTTATATACGGCGATGTGCGAGCAAGAACGTCACAAAAATTCCAACATAAAAAAGTATGAACTAGCATGAGAACATAAGATGGTCTATAACAGTGCAGGAAAGAGTGACTGATAAGATAAAAAATCAAAACCGTTACAGTGTACGAGCGTACAGTACAGTATATGTTATTATAATAATGTCTCAAGGCAACAAACAGCTACCAATACTATTGCTGCTAGGAATAATAATCGATACTTAAAAGCTTCAAG
>NC_090735.1:110981460-110996460 GCF_036898095.1 Palaemon carinicauda
AAAAAAAAAGCGAGATCATGGTCATCTAATTTAAAAACACTACAATTGTTAAAATGGCCATAAAAAGGGCTACTTTTAATCCAAGTTTTTATAACAGGTTTTACTTAAAGGTTCAAATCACATGTCAACTTGAACATCAAGACACACGGGGTTTCCGAATCAGAGAACCAGCAAGCTTATCATTATTATCAAGACTGGAGAACATTCGACTCGTCAAAATGCTAGAAATTGTCATTCAAGTAAAATTTGTATCATATGTGATAATACTGTTTTTTTAAGAAGTCACACTAGCTATAATATATCAGGTTTCTCTTGTAAAATAACGTATATAATGTTAATATATATATATATATATATATATATATATAATACATATATATATTCATATATATATATATATATATATATAATATATATATATATATATATATATATATGATACAAAATTAAACTACTGAGAGAGAGAGAGAAACTAAACTGTATTAGCAGAGAAAAATATATTTGAATTAAAAAGAACTGGAGAGAGAGAGAGAGAGAGAGAGAGAGAGAGAGAGAGAGAGAGAGAGAGAGAGAGAGAGAGAATACCTATCGCTCATTTCTTCGATGTACTTTTATACTGTAGGAAACTAGAACTCTAACAAAAGTCCATGTATAAAAAAAAGCAAACGATCCACACACAGGAAAGAGGGGATGGAGGAAAATGATTTATAAAGAAAGGAAAAGCAGTGAATAGAGAACTGAAGGGGAATTACAAATCTAATCAGTCTCCTTTAGTGAACAACTGAGCGAAAATAAGACGAAAAAAATTAATCGAGTACTTATAAAGTGGTGAAAATAATAATAAATAATAATAATAATAATAACAATAATAATAATAAAAATAATAATAATAAAAATAATAATAATAAGTATAATAATAAGTATAATAATACCGACAGGTGAGGCAGCCACTGATTCAATCGCAAGATATTTGATTTTGATCAGAGGGAACTAGCCAACGCCATAACCTAGTTACAGGTAAACGATTAAATGAAATCTATTTCAAACTACTAGGTATCGTACAATTATAACTACTTTCTTAACTCGCATAAAACTTCCCGTAATACCCCATGAAAAATCGTGCTTCATTCCACAGGCAAGAGGGATGACACTAAGGTTTGGAGGCCGCTCATAAATGGCAGAGGCAAAGGACAGTGACATTGCCCTAGCAAGCAGGACAATGCCCTAGAGACTGACCGTATTACATATGATCAGCGCCCAAGCCCCCTCTCCACCCAAGACAGGACCAAGGAGGGAAAGGCAAAGGCTGCTGATAACTCAGCAGGTAAACCTATAGGCTCCCCCCAAAGACCCGGTCCTTAGCTCAAAAGGATGGTGAGGTTGCAGCGACCACAAGGATGGTGAGGTTGCAGCGACCACAAGGATGGTGAGGTTGCAGCGACCAAAGAAACTAACGAGTTTGACCGGGACTTGAACCCCAGTCTGGCGTTCACCAGTCAGGGACGTTACCACATTGGCCACCACAACTTGAAAGTTTAACATATTTGACCAAGATAGAAAAAGTTAACACCACATCATCATTAGAAATAACAGCAGGATAAAACCCAGCTTAAATAATAAGGAAGGAAAAACGATACCCTGCTAATAACCTTTCTTCACTAACAAAACACAGCCCCACAACGTTAAAGGAAATTCAGTAATGAAGACAAGGAGCTGAGTATGTCGAGGCTGGTTCATCTGTTGTCGTTGCACATAGAAGGCAATCCAGATGGGAGGACCAGAGCAAAACTATTCTCCTATTCGAGATCAGCTGTCAGGCCTTACAGAACTGATATCTATACGTCAGCGTTGCATATTGAAACCATAAATTTCCCAGGCAACTACGTCGTGAAGCCTAATCTATCTTGCAAAGATTAACTGAAGAGATCGCAGTTCCTATTAATTATTTAGGAAAATCAACTCTAAATCCAGGACTGCCTGAACGAAGAAAAACAAGGAACTGTAATATACTGCATAGTAATAGTTTTAATTAGATTCCAAGATGTAAGATTACAATAATTAGAACAAAATATGCAAGGAAAGAGCGACAGTGCGCTACGTAATTGTATTTTGTTATCTATTTAGCGAATCTACCTAAAAAGTCAATGACATTACCTTTGCTTAAAAATATCATTACGTCAAGGGGCAAACTATTGCGTTACAAACAAAAAAAAATATCCAATAGCATAGTCCAGACATGAAAAATTTACACACTAAATATTACACATACTACCAAAATACAAGTAAAGGAAATAAACGTTGAACAAAACAGTTTCCGTTTCCTGAGATTACAACTCAGGATGAGAGCAGATTTTCCTATCATTATTATCTTTTATTATTGCAAGGCAAAGTTTCTTCAATCAATCAAAGTTTCTATCTATCTCTGCCCATTCTTTGTGCGTTTACTAAAAAGTATCTAGTTAATTGAACCGGTTTAGCTTTCAATGCAATTTCTAGTTTCCAACAACTTACATTCTAGTAAAGCACTGTTTCCCTAATTCCGATAATGTTAGGTATTCAAGGCAGTTCTTACAGTCAGTTTTATTAGCCGTTACCGTTTTAAAACTTCAATATTCACATCTATATATCCTTAAATATATCCTATATTGTGGTTCCATAAAACTTCTTTTTAACTGCCCTTAATAAACGAAAATTTTATGATAAAAGGAATATTATAAATTCAATTAACCAAGTTTGTAAACTCGCTGCGTCTGTAAATCACAAACTTAAATGCCATGTATTCCATTTCTTAAAGTTTAAGAAACTAGGAAATAAAACGGAGACAGTATTTAGGTATTCTGACTGTGTTAATCTGCCCATCTCCAACGAACACAGATCTATCAATGTGAGCCTTCGATTCTGAGCGACCCCACCTGTTCAAACGTCGGATATGATTAGTGGTAATCATCGTACACTGGCAATATTCATCCATAATCATCGTACACTGGTAATATTCATCCATAATCATCGTACACTGGTAATATTCATCCATAATCATCGTACACTGGTAATATTCATCCATAATCATCGTACACTGGCAATATTCATCCCAAGTGAAAATCACACTCAAAAGACTGGGTCTTCCCCCTCTACAGTGTAGTTGCTAAACAAACAAATACTGTACTTCGAAAGTAAGCGTCCTCCTCAGAGCACAATTTCCACCGCACAGATTAGTCTAAAGAAAAATGGAAAATACAAAATGTATATCAATGCGATTCCATAAGTTATAAGAACCACTCAACACAGCGGAGTACATGACGCCACGATGCATATTCAATCGGATGCAATGAGAGAGAGAGAGAGAGAGAGAGAGAGAGAGAGAGAGAGAGATTATTAACATTTCCAATTCTATAATTGCAAGGGCAATTTTTCACCAGGAAAAAAACTCCAGTCGTCTAAAATTCCTCCACAAAGGAATATATTTTTTTACTCCCGAAGTGATAATCATGAACACCGAACGGTTATTATGCACATTAAGTACATAAATAACCAACATATAGAAACATGTAGACGAAGATTAAGTATCTCTTACTAAAGGGCATATTTCTAATGTCCAAAGCTTTGCCCGAAAGGGTGTAGTGATTTAACATAATCATCAAAGTTATTAGCATACAATGAAGCTACATCTGTTGTTTATATTGATACTTGTCTGTGTGTGACTTGAGTTAACGAGCGGCTACAAGAACATGAGTCTGTGCTGGTCTAAGTCGCCGTTAAGTTTAGCATGATATAAAACCAACAAGAAATATAATTCAAAGTAAGTCTTCAAAATAAGTCTAAGACAATCCGTTGATTTCAGTTTCTATACGATAAGCCAGAAATGTTCTAAGTATGGTACTGCTTTAATTAATGGTCGATATAAAAATTTCGAACACTAATGACGAGTGAATGGGACATTCCCCTTACTCTCAGCAAAAAAAAAAAAAAAAAAAAAAAAAAAAATGGAAAACAATGCAGGGCTAACGACATATGAGGCGACCCGTTAATAGGACGAGGTGATGAAACGAAAGATCTAGTTATCTGCAGAGATTTTGCTCGAATAAAGTGGATGTGTTGTAACAACATGCTCACTGAGTTTCCGTTACCGTAGATAGTCACAGACTAACACCAACGTAACAGTTACTCTGAGGCTATTACAACAACGCACCAGTAAACATATGCTCAATCCCTTTTCTCTTCTGAATAAAATGCTCTGTGTTGCTTTGCTAGAAGACCATACCATGTAAATCTTGGAGAGAGAGAGAGAGAGAGAGAGAGAGAGAGAGAGAATGTTAGGTTTTTAACTGCCAAAAATTCTATTACAAGTTTTGTAACGCAAATCGGTTAGGAAAACATTCATTTCATTCCCTTCTTTCAAGTTTTTAAAGTTTATATGTGAAAGGCTTATTTTAATGTTCTTGTTTTCAAGCTTTTCTTGTGGTAAATTCCTCATTTCCTTTCCTCACCGAGTTATTCTCCCTGTTGGAGGCTTTGGGCTTATAGCATTCTGTTTTTCCTACTAGTGTTGTGACTTAGCAAGTAATAATAATAATAATAATAATAATAATAATAATAATAATAATAATAATAATTCCTAATACAATCATTTTTTTCTGTGAATAACAAATACTTTGAAAACCTAATCATCTTAGTGTGATAAGTTGCTAATTTCTTGAGCGTGCTTAAACAATCAGCTGGGTTCCAGAGAAACACGGGAAACGAGAAAATCTACTTAAAGAGCCCAGTTACTTATATCCCCTTACTAATTGGTTGACACTTAAAATTGCCAACTCCATTTACTAAAGAACCTATGTTGTTAACAATTAATGTTACTACTTAACAATAGTACAGTACACTATAAACAATTATCAAAAGATATAAAAGTCTGGTCATTACTATAATTATATTGCATTCTAAAGAGAGAGAGAGAGAGAGAGAGAGAGAGAGAGAGAGAGAGAGAGAGAGAGAGAGAGAGAGAGAGAGAGAAATCGGACAAGTTTATTTGTGCATCATTTTATGGAAGATGTCATGAACCACTTATTAAATCAAATAAAAATATTCATCAGGTCTTCACAGGCAATATCTTCTACCACGGTCTGCTGGCTAACGAGACAAGGCCGTTCGACTTGGCTACCATTTTTTTTCTTCTTTTTAATGTCGAATCGTATTTGGGAACAGCAAAGTTGATAAACGAAACTTTGCGATAAATATACTGATAACGCATCCTTTAGTTCATCTCCGGTCTAACAATGCCGGATTTTTTACTTATAAAATAATTACATTTCTTAGCGACCTGCTCTTTTAGAATATACAGTATCATGTGCCATGTATACATATGATTACTTGACAATATTTTTATCATTTAAATTATGTTAACTACGTATATTACTATCATAAAAACTACGTGCAATATATTTAATGACATTTATTCTAGTCTGTCTGCTTAGACCCTTCAATCTCAACTTCCAGTATCTGCCTTCAAGCAAAGTTTCTACTCGACCAGACATACTGGCAAGCAAGGTGCATAGACCTCGCTGGTAAGGGTTCAGTCTCTCCGGAAAGTGCCAGGAGATTGGCCGATATATGAAGCCTACAAAGTAAATGGAAAATTGCGGTGACCTACTGACATTCGCGACGATTTGCTACAACGTAACTACTACTTTATGATATAGATATTCTAAAATAAATACGGTATGTAATATTCGCATCAGCAAAGTGTTAAATACAGAGCAAACTTTACAATTTGTCAATGTTCTTAACACTCTTTTTATTCCTTTAAAAAGCTCGGATATGAAATTTTGTGGTATCATAAACAAGGGCTTATGTAAACTAGATGCTTACCAGTAATTGTAATTACAATCATAACATTTTTTTATTCTTTTTTTACGTTGCGAGCAAAGCATGCAATGCAGACGTTTCCGGAGTCAGAAAATTCTCTCGTGAAACAGTTAAAATTATATTAGAAGAAAAAACGCGGACATGAGTCTTTTACAGTTTATTTATGTCATATTTGTTTTTGATGTTGTTAATAGTTTATATATGACATGTCTGTTTTGACGTTGTTACTGTTTTTCGAATGATTTATTGTTAATTTGTTCTCTTCATTTATTTATTTCCTTATTTCCTTTCCTCACTGGGCTATTTTTCCCTGTTGGAGCCCCTGGGCTTATAGCATCTTGCTTTTCCAACTAGGGTTGTAGCTTGGATAGTAATAATAATAATAATAATTATGCAACCCAGGACCCACACAAACCTGATCCATCCTAAACATTCTTTACCTCTCAACCGCCGGCCAACATTCACTTGAAAGAGATCCGGCAAGGTCATCTCATCCACCCTCAGTCGCTATGAAAAACCAGGGGGTCCCCTCTCCGTAACCCCCACCCTCCACTACCACCCACTGTGCCTCCCCCATCATCGTCGGCAGTGAACAAACCCAAGCGAATTCCCACTTGTGTTATCTCCTGCAGTACCCAAGAGAATGTGTAATTGACTGGACCTCGTCAATGTGAACAAACCATCAGTTTGGCCAGTGATTTTAAAACAACAACTGATCATACTCATTTTAATTGTGAAACAGAAAGCACATTTATACTTTTAATGTACAGCAAATGTCTAAATAAATAAAATGCACAGCTCAGATGCTTTTAATTCTCAGTCAAAATACATCGCAAGCACATAGTTGTAAATTCTATCACTTTCAATAATTATATACACTACTTTGAAGCTGCTGCTACTACTAATAAATATACATGAACCTCACTCGAGAGTAAAACGCCACCGAAATTTTTAGAGTCCGCATGCAAGGAAAATTGGCAGCAGAATTGCTTGTTGAAACCCGGCTATTGAATAATCAGCATCCAAGACACCCAAGGCAAGACGAAGATCGCGTCACCGATGATCAAGCTTTACTCACATGTAAATTTGCATACAATGAACCCAACGATACTCCACCACAACACCACCGTGTGTTTATACATACATACATACATACATATATATATATATATATATATATATATATATATATATATATATATATATACATAGCACTTAGCCACTATTATTACAAGTTTCCTGGACCATGGTTCGATTCCCAGCCGTTCAGAAGCTATTGTCTTTGAGTGATTCCGCCTGGGGCTCTGATCCCGGGTCGGTAAGAGAATCCAGACATTAATGTATAAATATATATGGCTTATTTGAATACACATCATATATATATACAAACATGCATGTATATCATGTATACCTATATATATATAATATAAGTATATTTCTTTCCTGTCACGCAGAGCGGCAGTAATAATACCCTGGCTCGAGGGGGTACGCCGTGAGGGGTACACTCGGAAACTACACACTCCTACAAATTGCCGAACCAGTGGGTTGTAGCTAGGAAAGAGGGGGTGGGTGGGAAATGTTGAATATATGCAAAGATATATATATATATATATATATATATATATATATATATATATATATATATATATAACATACACACACACAAGTCGAAACTTACGCCATTCATGGAATTTCATTAAAAAGAACTTACGATACTCAACAGGTAGTAAAGTGACCGGGCAATCTCCTCCAACCTGTTGTTGTCCTTCCTTATTTCACCTCCAACTGCTCTCTCTCTCTCTCTCTCTCTCTCTCTCTCTCTCTGAGTCAATTCATTAAAAATTACGCAATATAAGAGACGGTCGAGACGACAAGCCCCGATCCTTTAAGGACGTTTCATAAGTCTTTGGAATCTCAGACCGTGGTGCCTTATCTCTGCTTAATTACATAGGGACAAGTGAAGAGAGGTTAACTCTGGGCTGGACCACAGTCATAAAATTTATTACACTGAGGCTAACAGGTAAGTACAATAAGACTAAATATATGGATACACATGAACGTATATTCAGTACACAGTATTCCTGTAAACAATAACCAAAAACTGAAAGGGGTGGGGCTAACCTTTATATTAAGAGTATATTGCGAAGTTTGGTCACTTCGTTACCAACAGCTGTTATCATCAACAACAGTTTTAATAAATTTACCTAGTCTCTCTCTATCTCTCTCTCTCTCTCTCTCTCTCTCTCTCTCTCTCTCTCTCTCTCTCTCTCTCCCTCTCTCTCTCTCTCTCTCTGTGGTTGTTATATGACAAAATGGTGTCGAGTCGTGTGACGACAACGACGACATTAGATTACCAAGTCCCAAGCGGTGGGAGAAGAACCCTTAAATCAATAGCGTTGCGAGGTGGTGAAGGAGCGGGATGTGCCCAACTGCTTGACCTCGAAGCATGACCTTGGCTAAAAGGTGGGAGCAGAAGAGGAAGAAATATGGGAACGGGTATTGCTAATATGCGGGAGGATGAGGAGGAGGAAGAAGAAATGTTGATCAAGAGAGAAAAATAATGAGGGAACGAAAGATTTAAGCAAGATGCGCCACGCGAAGAGGAAGAAACCAAGGATTCCTTTTGGAAACACCGAACATGTCTCCACCTTTGACCTTAGGTTCTTGTGTATCCTCTTTCATTTAGTTCAATAATCCTCCTTTAACCTCTTCAGCCCCGGTTTATGGCTTTTATGTATCACTATTCAGAATGAATACGTAAGGTCGGGTGCAGGAGGATTTCTCTCCAGGTCCAATTCCTACAAGTATCCTGTTCTGAACACTTCAAGACCAAGGAAGTATCTGCAACTGAGGCGCTCCATTTTCACTGTTAACCAATCAACATAATAAATGAATAATCAAACCCTCACAGGGCAATTTAGTTACAGTGTTAATGAAAAATAAAATTTTAAAAATAAATAGGAAATCTTAATATATTTGATTTTCGATTTAAACGTGATTAATGAAGCAGAAAAACAGTCTGAAATAAAAGATTAAAACCGGCAGTTGCTTCAAATAAAACTGCAAGAACTTTTAAGAGACATTTCGAGCAACACGAAGCGAAGAGATTTAATCACATAGTAAGTATTACAACAAAAAGGGGAGTAGGCGTAAGGCACATTTATTTCAATTCAAAGTAATAAAGGGTGATTTCGAACATTTATGTAAACAAGTGCAACCAATACTGCCACTCATGCGAGTGTATGAACTCTTATGAAGCATCATCGTCGTCTTGATAATACGAATCGTATACAAAAGGCATTTATTTCCATACCGGGCCCTTTGAATAACCAGCTGAACTAATTCACTCAGGGTGAAAAACTAGCACCAGAATACTTTCAATTTTCCACTCAATCCTACCAACGGAGACCACGACACATGGAAATCACGTGGTTTTCCGCGTCATTTCAATACACTGAAATGAATATGATCACAACATTAAATTTTAGAAGTGACATCGAACCCAATTCACACGTTTTGTTACTCCCACCCTCTCCATCTCCCAGCAAAGAAAACAAGATGGAAAGACAGCACTGACCACCAGAAAATTTGGGCACAGCAACAAAGTGTGTGTGTGTGTGTGTGTGTGTGTGTGTGTGTGTCCTCCCCAGAGTAAACAAATGGTCCTCCCAAAGACAACATGGTCACTAAGTGAGATCTCCCTCAGAACCTAATTACACTGACAGAGAAAAGTTCCCGAGATGAAAACCTGAAAGAGTTAAAAAAATATTTGTTCAAGGCAAACAATCCGCGTTGGTGCATTGGATTTGGATATATGAATTATTGAGGCAATAGAACCAGATACAGGGGCCTGTGAGGCCATTCATCGCCCAAGTACAACTGGGATAACTATGCAGCTACACTATGAGGTAAAACGTTGGACAGCAAGATGGAAGATAGGAAGAAGGAATGGCAGCAAAGTAGAAGGATACAACGCAAATGTGGCAGGGCGCTAAACACTGCAATGACTAGCAAGTAATGCGTACAGTGATGGCACTGCCCCTCTAAGGAGTCTGTGTTGGTGGGAACCGCTATGTTAATTATTAAGTAAGATTCCGTTTGTGTATAAATCATGCTCGTGACTTGACTACGTAAATGCAAACAAACACTTGCATACTTATGACTCGTTTTTATTTTTCAAAGAAATGCATTTAAAAAACTGCAAAAATTAAAAATGGACACTACTCGAAAGCCATTAGAAAGACGAATGATAATAGGTCAAGAAACTACTAATCTACTGTATAATTTCCCTAGTCTCATGTCAATTACAAATTAATTAATATAAAAAAAATAAAAATCAGTATAAGCACCAGCAGAAGTTATAATATTGATGTTGATGATAATAATCGGGTTAAAAGACAACCAAGTATCCTAATACTTTATTTCAATTGGTTTTGAACACCTTTCATTAGTCAAAATCTCTCTCTCTCTCTCTCTCTCTCTCTCTCTCTCTCTCTCTCTCATACACACACACACACAACACATAATAATAAAGTCACACGATATATTTAAAGGTTTCAAAAGTAGTCAACCCGTTATTTCACCCAATATAATAATCCTAAACATCTTATTCTAAAAACATGAGAGAGAGAGAGAGAGAGAGAGAGAGAGAGAGAGAGAGAGAGAGGGAGGGGGAGTGTCTTCTCCTCCGTTAGTCAACAGACCAGGAAAGAAACTACGCATAATGTGGTTGGGTACAAGGATAACATGAAAACTTTCCAGCGGCGCCGCTTCGAACGGTCCTTGCCATGACCTCAAAAAAAAAAAAAATAAATAAATAAAAAAAAAAAAATAAAAAAAAAAAAAAACACATGTAAGCATAATCCCCACCCCACCAAAAAATAAGAGCTACATCGTTTATGGAGGTAGCTATTTAAAGGGGCTGTTTGATAACCCCTCTCCCATGAATTTTATCAAAGCGTAAAAAAATAGGAAAAATATATCTATTGAAAATTTCCAAGAGCGACAGTGCCGGGAAGGTAGGGAGGGAGGGAGGCAGGCATCTGTGCTCATTCCTGACTTGTGGAAAGGAATAGAAAAGGGGGGGGGGAGAGGAGGCTTAGTAATTTTTCCTACCAAGACTGGAGGCAGAAAAACCCCCTTTCCTCCGCTGTATTAGGAACGAGAGCAAATACTCCCCAGGGGTGTTTTAACAGGCACCAGAGAGCGACTCCTCTTGCTCAAGTTTAAAGGTGCGATGATCAGTTGCAAACCGCCGTCCGGGATACACAGTCACGAAATATAAACAAAATAAACGAATTCGCTCCACAGGCTCATCTGTGACGTCAAACATCCGACAAAATTTGTAAGAATTCATAACCCAGATTCGCATGGGAAATAAACAATCAAAAACATACTTGGTTCCATAAACAGGAGACGAAGCACGTATATACTTATGAAGGGAAAAACAGGTCAATACTAATCTCAGTATCTTGTAAATATTTCAATTTCGTGTGAATAATATTCTCTCTCTCTCTCTCTCTCTCTCTCTCTCTCTCTCTCTCTCTCACTTTTAGTACAACGTAATTCAGGATTATGGAAACATCTCGCTCTACCTATATTGCTTCTTACAGAAATCAATAGTAAACGGTGCACATCCTGAGAAGTACCACACGGCATACCTAGCCGTGTTCATATCATTCTTCAAATATATGAAAGCAGCTCTATATTATTATTATTATTATTATTATTATTATTATTATTATTATTATTATTATTATTACTTGTTAAGCTACAACCCTAGTTGGAAACGCAGGATGCTATAAGCCCAGGGGCTTATACAGTTAAAGATAAAATGCCCCTGCATACATAAATACATAACCAAATTGTGTGGGATCTTTCATCTAACCTAGTTTTTAGCACCAAAGTTTTGTATTCCAGATTTTATTTAACATATAAATAAAACACGCAAATGTGTAAGATTGAAAACATGAATCACTTCCAAATTTAAAAGTGGATCACCTACGCCAATATGAAACAGCTGGTCAAGGTTACGACAATATGGACCCATTTTGGGATAGTCGAGTAGACATCAGAGCTACTATAATGACAAATATACTGAAAAACTTACCAGTATATATATATATCATATACGATATATATATATATATATATATACACACACACACACACATATACAGTATATATATATATATATATATATATATGCAGAAGAACCACAGGGAAAATGAAAATACAGAATATACACTTGAGTCCTGACTAGTTTCGTGATACTTCCTCAGAGGACTCTGAGGAAGTATCACGAAACTAGTCAGGACTCAAGTGTATATTCTGTATTTTCATTTTCCCTGTGGTTCTTCTGCATCTGAGCATCACGTTTTCCTGTGATTTTTACGCATATATATATATATATATATATATATATACACACACACAACGACAAAAAACTTTTCGATAAAAAGATTGCCAAAATATAAAAAGCCAAGGACAGTCCAAAATAACAGGATCTTGTAACTTTACAAGGTTAGGGGTTAAAAGACAAAATAGCAGGTGGGTTTAAAAACACGAGAGAGAGAGAGAGAGAGAGAGAGAGAGAGAGAGAGAGGACAGCAAAATGGATCAAAGGGTCTTGCTAGCATAAAGAAAAGGTAGGCGGTGAGTTCTTGAAAAGCGAGACCTTGTTACTATGCACAGGTAAAAGAAAATCTTGGCGGTTGTTAGTTAATTTTTGAGAGAGAGAGAGAGAGAGAGAGAGAGAGAGAGAGAGAGAGAGAGACTAACTGTGATAGATGTCTGAAATTGAGACATCTACGTTACGAACGACCATTACAAAGGCATGGGTCCTTCTTATCCTACTCATGGATTCGGAGTCATCTTTAGTTAAATAACCTGTCCTGTGATATTATTGAATTATGTTTTCTATGAAAGATTCTCTAGACCTACATTACCTACTATGCTATTTCTTTTCATTTTTGTGTTTAGGAAGAAAAGAAGGGCCACAACAAATGTTGCATAGATGAATTATTTTTTAATAAGCAAAAATGTGGATTTTCTAACTAAAATTGTGAACAATAGGGAAAGATATATTGGGTAAGGAGATAAAAAAGACAGTGTAGTTTTATACGAGATGATATCAAAAGTTACCGTATTACTTAAAATACAAGGGAAATCTTTTACTTTCAAACACATTTTGAATCTTTTACTTTGAAAATCTAGAGGTCTAAGAAAGTTTTCGATTAAATTACAATAACCTTTACATGCCGATCTCCCCTAAAGGTCATTTTTCATTCTCTTGATAGCTTTCCTCATTATGTAATTCTAAGAACGCAAAATACTGAAAATGCATCACTTACGTACATTACGCTAAATAAATTAAGATCAATCATCTACGTTCAACTCTTTCTCTTACAGAAGAAGGGAAAAATTTCTTCCTTGAATTTAAATAACCTAAGTATTCTCTTGGGTCAGTTTAGTCGCAGGAGTTACGTCCATAAATTTTTATATTTTACTTAAATCCTTTAAATACGATCATATGTTGTCTACATAGTTGTAAAACTAGTTAACTGAAAAAAATAAACATAATAAAAACATAGGTTACATGATTTTGTCTATGAAGGCTATTGGAAAGAAAGAAACACACACACACACACACACATATATATATATATATATATATATGTGTATGTATGATATATATATATACATACATATATATATATATATATATATATGTATGTATGATATATATATATATATATATATAAAATCACCGAATGTTTAGCACACCAACGATAATGAATTTATTCCTTTATTGCAGTAAAGGCTATTTACGGGGATAAAGTGAGCTGAAGCAGCAATTGAGGCAGGTAAGAGGCATATGAGATGGTGGAAGTGGCGCACAGAGAGAGAGAGAGAGAGAGAGAGAGAGAGAGAGAGAGAGAGAGAGAGTACCGTGGTAACCGTGCCTTCACCTGGCCATGCACTGTCACCCAGCCAAAGCCAGCTAGCCACCTGTAGTGTAAACGGGAAGAGAGAGAGAGGGAGAGAGAGAGAGGGTGGGGGCATGTAGGACGCCACCAGCTGGCGACAAGACATGGTGATTGTCGCCAGGAAACAAAATATATCCTTCGTCAGAACGATGAATACTCAACACTATGGTGGATTCTACAAGTCGAACCACGTACTTAGACCCGTTGAGTCGTATATTGAGAATAACATCTAGTAGCTGATACAGACGAGTGGGTGGTACATGTGGAGCGAGAGATATATATAAATAGAGAGTGGGCGAGCGTGAACGAACGAACGAACACACCGGGAGAGCAAGTAATAAAGGATGTGTAAATCTAAGGGGCTGCGGAGGATCGTCTGAAAGAGAAGGCGACTCTTCAAGACAATCGTTAGAAAGATGTGTAATTAAGAAGAAAATGGCAGGTCATAATTGTCGACTTTTATCTCTGCTGAATATGAGACAGAATTTAACGTAGAAGAAACGCTGCCATTCTACTAGCATTCGTTATTCATAATAGAGTTCATATTGAAGACTTCAATAAGACTTTTCTATGGTCAACTGACATTGTCATTAATACCGTGTATTAAAATCAACACAATAACACACTTCCCTACGACCATATATCACGTAAAACAGTTTCAACATAACTTCTGTTATGCGGTCTTATTTTCATCAGTTAAAATATTAAACTATGATTAGAAAGAGTTCCAGCTGAGGCTTACAAATCAAATTTTAAGCTCAAAGATATTATGACCTAAATAAGGCCAGGGAAGAAATTCACTAAGTTTTAATAATTTTTGGCTAAAAACCTGTCTAATTTCTCTTAAAATTAGACTTAAGCTTGATATTCCAGCATCTAAAAAAGAAAAAAACTTAAACGATATCCTACCCAATTAACATGAAACTTTTTTTTGTAAAACTTGAACTTCAAGTTCAAACGCATACGATATATTTCCTATTCCCCCCTACACTTGCAGCGATGTTTATATCAACCTTACGTTCCTTTGCAATCACACTTTTTCAAACATTTAATATATTCTTGGAAACCTTTTAAGCTTAAGCTGGAATAATTTCAGAGGAAACATCTAATTTTATCTTTGGTTAATAGTTCAAACCTACATTGAATGTTGGCTTAA
>NC_090735.1:111001460-111003960 GCF_036898095.1 Palaemon carinicauda
ATGCAGTTAAATATAGGGAGAGGGACAGGGTAGGTAAGAGGAGGAGTAGGGGAACTTGGCACTTAGCATAATTGATTATGGAGATCAACAAATGACATATATGACAAACAGGATAAAGATTCATAAACAAATCTCCCCAAAACGACAATAAACCTCAGTCATTAAATGTACCCTAAGCATCGTGAACATCTTTTTTTTTTTCGTTGTAACTAAAAGTAATGTGAAGTTTAACCGATGAGCTTTATATGTAATATTTAACGTTTTATATAGAAAATACATACATGCACACACATTAATCTTTTACCTCTAATGGTTACGACACTAAATCTAAAAAAATTAAAGCCAAAAACATTAGTTATGAATTCTCTCTCTCTCTCTCTCTCTCTCTCTCTCTCTCTCTCTCTCTCTCTCTCTCTCTCTCTCTCTCTCTCTCTCAATGATGTTCAAACTATGGAAACTCTACACGAGCAAATACATTAATAATGATGCATTTCTTTTCAGAAACTACCACCCTTCCTTTTTTCTTTAGTCTCTCCTGACGATGAAAGTGCAAAAGAATAATAATAATAATTTTCGTGGAATACGATCGATTGACTAATTTGGCTTCATGAACTGGCTACAGGAAGAGGCTTCCCAAAGGAAGAGGCTTTCCGAAGCCTACCTTCTCCGTGGGATTCACGAGCACTCCACCGGGACACACAATTCTACTCGGGCATTATTAAGGTCAAGCATATTTGGATACCACAGGGACTTGACTTCCTAACTGGAAATTCCCTGTGACCGAGTCCCGAATGAAACCTCTAAGAACAGAATGAAAGACAAAGAGGACTTTGGCCTGATCTTACCTAGTTACAATAATCAATTAAATTGTTTTATTAATTTCCTACAAGCCATAAGAGACTGTTAGTAATATCACTTACAACGATAGAGAAAAAAAGTGATCCATGAAAATTTATGTTAATTAAATAAAAATAAACTTTTCTAGAGCTATGCAAATGACGTTTAGATATACCAAAAAAAGCCTCTTTGTAAATTAACTCATCAATCTTCATCTGCGGAAGATCTGAAGTGAATAGATCCTGTTATGGTACTGATTGCAACAAAACAAAGAAATAAAGCAGAGCAACAATCAAACATCCTTAACCTTTCTAGCGCCAATAACATCAATCTAATATCGTGGAAAAAAAAAAAAAAAAAAAAAAAGTCATCCACTTCTCGTGACCTTAATCAGTTCCCAAGTCTTGATAAATAGCCGGAGCATATTAATTTAAAAAAAAATAAATACTTAGCAACATAAATTAGAATTACACTTCTTAATTCGCAACAAGAACAAACTTCACGACTCCTTTTATCTGCCTACTTTCATCTTTTTTCTGCATTTGACCCTAGCCACGAATACTGACCTCTTTTTCTTTGTCTATCTGTAATTGCAAAACATCATTGAGACTGATTCTTATACCTATTATCTTGAAGCCCATTTAAGCTTCCTTTGTTGTCATCACGACGCCATTTCATATCCAAATTACTAATGTCAAGTCCTAAGGTTTTTTTTTTTTTTTTTTTTTTTTTTTTTTGGCCTCGTTTCACTCCCGATTAACTAATAAAAGATCGTGAGGAGTTTTTGCAATTTATCATATAAGCAATCAATTGTGCCCTATTCTCACAAGGTTATCTTCCAACGGTGCACACATCAATATCTAACTCTTGAATTATTTTATTTATTTTTTTTTTTTTGGCCTCGTTTCACTCCCGGTTAACTAATAAAAGATCGTGAGGAGTTTTTGCAATTTATCATATAACCAATCAATTGTGCCCTATTCTCACAAGGTTATCTTCCAACGGTGCTCACATCAATATCTAACTCTTGAATTATTTTATTTATTTTTTTTTTTTGGCCTCGTTTCACTCCCGATTAACTAATAAAAGATCGTGAGGAGTTTTTGCAATTTATCATATAACCAATCAATTGTGCCCTATTCTCACAAGGTTATCTTCCAACGGTGCTCACATCAATATCTAACTCTTGAATTGTTCATCTCTTATTACCATGAATCATGTTTAACCTCCTCTCCTACTCAATGTGTACCCCATATGGATTCTTAATAGTGATCTAAGTGATTTAATTATCGGATGTATAAAGAATTGTTCTTATTTCATTTACAAGGGTACAAAAAATTATTCTAAGAAACTAAAATGTTAACGTGTACAAAACAATTTGACTAAACATCCTTACAACCGAGCAACCCGTGCACTCTGACTTCTCTCTTTATACAAAATACATTAATCTTAATCTTACAAAAACTGCACTTTTATATCTTGAACAATCTAATAAAAACTGCCCTTTATATCTAGATAAAAAATAACTTATTCTAACAGGTTCAGCCAATTTTTTTCCGTAACTTTGTCAATAAAAGCTGAAACAGCACACACACACACACTTGGACATTCTGGTAACCTATTTTTCATTTGGGTACGTGTCACAACCAGCATCAGCTGAGGA
>NC_090735.1:111013960-111033960 GCF_036898095.1 Palaemon carinicauda
ATTAGCCATGTTAGCCCACCCACAAATATCGGCGAATCACATGAGGACACAACAACAACAACACTCCAAGATAAATAATGGAAAAGAAAGTCTACAGATAATTCACGTAACAAAAGCAAAATATCTTGGCAGTGGAAAACAAATCTTTTAGCAGGTGGCCGTGTCAGATTCCCGAACTAACTGCCCTTCTTTCACTCGGGGGTAAACGTACATAAAGAATAATATTGAAAACACAAACAAACGTTACTCGAACATAAAGAAGCATGGCGCAGTACGACGAACACACACTTTTGTTGCAACATGTGTAGAAAGAGGAGGCAAGTCTCACTGTTTACGACTCGCACGAAAACTAGAGCAAACAAGTTCCGATGAGAAAAAAGAGAAAACAATAAATTTACAAGTTTATAATGTTATTGAAAATAACAGCAATTTTCCACAGATTATCCTTCAAGCATATTATAAGCAAACATAGACATTTTATCTGAGATGGAAACAGCCCTTTAGGTATACATGTCATTCTCCCTAGCGTGGCCTACAGTAGATGTGAGCACCAGCAAGCAGCAACAAGTGGGCGTGGTAGGTGGGTGTCAAGAGAAAATCCCCACTTGGTCCTTTACTCGCATGATATCCCTCGGCCCCCTTCCTACGCCTCTTATCCCAACGATCCCCCTTCTATCACGCACCCCATTCGACACCCCCCCCCTCCCCTTCTACCTCCTTCCCACCTCACTCTCAACCTACTGACACCATCAGGGAAAGGCATAAAACTTTACTGATAGCTTTTCCTTTCTCTGACACTCTTATCTCAACTCTCTTCTGCATTCTCATCACCGTCGTTTAAGATCCTCACTCAACCCGTCTCTCAACACTTCAAGTATAAGGCAGAAGACATGTATTCCATATGGGTATATGCAAACAAATATTTAATTACATGAAAGCTACTGTTTAATTTCTCAGATCACAAAAAAGTATAAGCAAACAAAAAGGGAGAAATTGGTGAACAATTGGGAATGAGACTTGAAAATATTGCCCTAAAAGTGGGCTTTGAGATGGAGAACACAATTAATGCCTTGTGTTTACATCAAATAACCTTCTGACCTTTAGCTGTAAAAGGCGAAACCTGAGTGCCTGCTGTGTCTTCCATCTACCTATAATTCACACGAAATAATATTTTGTTCGGGGAAGTATCATGAAAGTATAAACTACCATATCAGAAAAGAATATTAAAACGCTTTGGAAAAATGACAATATTCCTAATTGTGAATTCAACTGGATAGAAATCTTACTCCTACATCTAGCCCACGATCGATAGCAAAATAAGGGGTAGGAAAGAGGACATAAAATAAGGATGCTGGAAGGTAAAGAAAGAGAAAGGAAAAGAAGAATTATAAATAGAGATTCCCAAGAGAAAAGGGATACGAAGAAGAAACGGCAGAGAAAAAAAAACGCTACACAATAGAAAAAGGACAAAACGAGGGAAGGAAAATGGACAAGAAAGAGACAAGAAAGGAAAGAGAAGAGGCAGACAAAATGAAGAGAAAGGGAAAACGACGAGAATCAATATTGACAACGAATTAGGAAGTGAACAGACAAGAAACCGCGATGGAAATTATCCGTGACCTAGCCCCCAGGGAAGCGAAGGATCCACCTAAAACACTAGCTACATATTATATAAATTAAGTCAAATCTGGGAATATGAAAACTATATCTAATGTTATCGCTTAAAACTTGTCCCATAGAAATTAGATAAAAGGCAAAAATGAAAACTTCAAGTAAAATTCATATTGAAATTGCAATGCGTGAAGGAATGAGTTCAAAGGAAGGCATATGAAAACTACATATGAATGTGAAAAACAGAAATAGTAACTAGTGCAGTCCTGCAATCTTTCAACAAAGGCTATGGATGTCAATCGTGCCTCTACATCTGTGAATAGGATTATGTTTCACCAATGCCATGGTATAGAATTGCTCGTGCCCAATGGTAGGGAGGAAGTAGAGGGAAATTTAGGCAAGGTCTCATTAATAATGGATTAAAAAATGAGTTAAATAATAGTGAATTAAACTACATAACGTTCTACTTAAATACATAACGATGGCTATGTGCATTGCATAATTGTATGCAGTGCCTACTACTGACTACGCATGAGGGAGTTAGTGGAATGGTATATTGTGGCATCGTGGGTAGAGCCTGGTAAGCCCATTGACATACGCCCAAGTATTATTACAAACGCTACACCAATGCAAAAAAAAAAAAAAAAAAAAAAAAAAAAAAAAAAAAAAAAAAAAAAAAGGCTAAACCATGTTACCAGGATAACGTCGACATATGTACATAAGGACTAACGCAACTAATGGTAGTATTTTAATTCTAGTGGCATACAATTGCCATGTTTAATATGATAATTTTCGGAGTTTAGCCATATGTAAGATAGATTGTGTTGACAAGAAGTATACAATCATATCCATATCATTCATACAATATATATATATATATATATATATATAATATATATATATATATATATATATATATATATATATATATATATATATATATATATATATATGAATAATATGAATGTATACTTCTTATCAACAATATATCTTATATATGACTAAACTTCGAAAATTATCATATCACTCTGGTTGTAATATCAGCATGAATCAGAAAGCCAAGATAAGGGAACAAGTGCTTCAACAAGTTGCGCACGAACACAAACATCAGTGTACCGAAGGAGATAAGACTGGACGAATAAGAATAAATAAAAATTAATATAAAAATCTCACAGCAGTTTGGAAGCTGAATATTGCGCCTTGGTTGGGCATGAACATCTGCCTGGCAAACACCCTAAGCGCTATTTGATATCGTATACAAGATAAATTAATCTTATTTTGCATATTTCCGATAAAACATTCTTTAAGGATAAGCCCAGTTACTAGTCTCAGCCGATTATTTTCAAATTTCAGGTTTTTTTTATTATATTCCGTACACTTTGACGATATTTCTAGAGGTATTTTCCGCATGCTTTCCTCGCAAAGAATTCCCCCCCTCCAAAAAAAAAAAAAAAAAAAAAATCAGCGTCTTACACACACATAGGATGCATACACTAGTGTGTGTATGAGTGTGTATCTATATACATATATATATGCATATATATATATATATATATATATATATATATATATATATATATATATATATAATATAATATATATATATATATATATATATATATATATTATATATATATACACATTAGTGTATGCATCCCATAAAAAATAACGGCTAAATATTTCGATAGATAAACACACTAGATTCAACCTTTCGCACTCCCTACTCCTCCTAACTACAACACGGCAGTTTCGCCAATTTGTAGAAGATTGTGGTTTCCGAGTGTACCTCTCAGAGTAACACCTCTCGCTAGGTTACGACTATTTCCCCTCCCACCTACCGGAAGGACGTCTCGAGACTGAATATTTATAGGTCTGGCAATGTCGCTGAGCATGACAAGTAAGAAATATATATATTTATAATTCACACACACTCATATACAGTATACTTATATATAAATGTGTATATAAATGTGTATATATATGTATATATATATATATATATATATATATATATATATATATATATATATATACATAAATATATATATATATAAATATATATATACATATATATATATATATGTATAATTATATAAATATATATTTATATATACAGTATATATATAGATTATATATATATATATATATATATATATATATATATATATATATATATATATATATATATATATATATATACATATCATATAAACATATATATACACACATTTTATATATACATACATATATATATATATATATATATATATATATATATATATATATATATATATATATATATATATATATATATATATATATGTGTGTGTGTGTGTGTGTGTGTGTGTGTGTGTGTGTAAACACACGGTTTAACGTTAATTTCACGTATGGACAATGAATATAAAACCCTTGTGTATGGATTTAACAGTGTTAGCCATAAACTCTTAAAACAACTATCGTTAAAATATAACGTGATATGAATCAACCGAAAATGTGTCAACCCAAGAACAAAACAGTTCTGCAATGAAAGTTAATTGCTCAAAAAGTATAATTAGTGAAAGCAAACCTCGTAGACCATACTAATACTAATGCATAAACAAATAATTTGAAAAAAATAATGTTACGAAGCTCCAGTAAAAAATACATGCTATATAAATAACTATATACAGCCTTATTTAAAAATAAACAAACAAACAAACACACATGTATACACATACATATATATATACATATACATATATACATATATATATTTATATATATTTATATATATATATATATATATATATATATATATATATATATATATACATATACATATATACATATATATGTACTGTATATATATACATATATAAATTTTCATATACATATATCCATATATATACATACACACATATGTATACACATACACACACACACACACACACACACATATATATATATATATATATATATATATATATATATATATATATATATATATATAAACTCATACCTACTAGTATACACGACTCCCAAGAAAAATAAAACAAAACCACTCTTAACATTCAATGCTAAACAATTGAATCAAGGATGAACATCCTGCAATGACAACACACACAGAGACGAATTGTTAACATTGTCTACGAAAAGTGGTGGGAAAGGTAGGGGGGGGGGGGGAGAAATTGGTGCTTCGAATGAGGCCATTGCCTGACGTGTGGTAACCCTTATTAGTCAACACTGATCCAGATTTGCTTTTCATCAGCACCACAACAAAGACGTGGAAATCCCTCCGCAAGCACTGAGCTTTATAAAACAAACACAACCAATGCGTCTGCAACGCTGGCAATAAAACAAGCATTGCCCTCATAACTAAAAGCCAGCACAGGCAGTTTTCAAGCAGGAACAGCCACATGGCTGTGTATAAAATGCATGCCACAACAGTCCGCGGTTATGCGATACTGCAATAAAAACTTGCATAGATAGAATTGCCGAAAAAAGGAGCAATTCCAAAAAAAATCAAATGATATGCAAACTCTTAACAATTGAAAGCCAAGAAGAACTGTAAACAAATAATTATCAAAAAATCAAAATAAAAGTTGTTTCCCTTAAAAAAAAAAATTATTTGAATTACCGTTTAAACGAAACTAGTGAGGTAAAAAACCATAGCTACACGCTACTAAAAGAAACGTTTGTTGGCGATGAACCTAAGGCTACAACCATTAAAATCTGTTGTCAATCTTAGTGGAAAAAGGCAAAACAAACATATTCGTTTGAGAGAGAGAGAGAGAGAGAGAGAGAGAGAGAGAGAGAGAGAGATAACGCTTTTAACGAGGCTAATGAGTATGGCCTAGAATCATTATAGGCGATGGTTACACGATGCAAAGGGATCCCCGGTAAGACGAAAGCCAAATGGTCTCTACTAATGGGAAGAGAAAGAGACGAGAAAGAAAGAAACGATTGATTAATCATCTGGCGTCAAGCTCTGGAGAGAGAGAGAGAGAGAGAGAGAGAGAGAGAGAGAGAGAGAGAGAGAGAGAGAGAGAGAGAGATTTAAATAAACAAAACACCTGCATGCGGTTTCTCAGAAAGAACGCGATCTCCGGACACGCATCAATGCCAATTCACCTTGGAGTCAAGTGGGCACACACGGAGCAGGTATATCAGCTGTAGGTACTTGAAAAGGATATCCATTGGCAGGATTACAGGAAGGGAACGATAACAGTTTTCCTTCCTTATTAAGCAAGTTACATGTACGTTCATCGCTATTATTTTGTGCCATTTCATAACAAATATTACCCGTAATTTTACTATGATTTCTTTTTGTTGTTGACATCTTTCAGTTGAAAATTGTGGAAGCAGGCGATGGTTTAAGTAATGGCTCTTTGGTTTCAAAAGACTAAATGCAGAATCAAAGGATTAAAGTCAAAAAGGAATAATAGGGTAATCACGCATTTTCTGGTGCCAAAGTTTTTTTCAAGCCTTAATCTCTAATAGGAGACTGAGTATATATTCTCATTAAAATTTAAAAATTGTGAGAAAAATTAGAAATGAAAAAGTGCATAAAATACATTGCAACGAAAAGATGTCTACCTAATACTACAGTAATTCACCGACTACATTTTACTCTGTGAAGACAAATAAGAGAACATTTTGGTTTAGCCAGTTTTCTCTACAATTGATGCATGTTTGCAAAATCAAATGTGCTTAAAATCCCAAAATCTATCATCCACTGGCCATGACAAGAAAAGCTCTGAGAACTATTATATAAACATAGATTAGGAAAATGGAGCAACAAAAAATATTAAGCCAGGACAAAATTACGCTTTTTAGTTAAATTTTTCATGTTTGATACTAGTCTCTGGCATTAATTGGCTCTAAGCATAAATCCAAGTATAAAAAAGCCTAATCTGCCCTTACAAAAGAAACCCTAAATTATGTCATAGCGGACACACCAGTAAATTTCGAGGTCTACAAAATATCAACGCTTGCATGTAGGTGTAGAAGAAATACATCCAAAAGATAATTATTTAAATACTGTACTAGAATATTATCAATATTAAGAATTTCATCACCTTTTTATTATGGTCTTCGATGTCAGGATGTCAGAGAACTTCAAATCATTCATCCATTTCTATTATGGAAAATAAACTATGCCTATCTACGAACATTGTATTGGCACAGAGGTGTACAAACAGAAGCAGTTTAATTTTAACAAATGCTCTCTCACAATGTGTAGGTAATGGAGAGAGAGAGAGAGAGAGAGAGAGAGAGAGAGAGAGAGAAGAGAGAGAGAGAGAGAGAGAGAGAGAGAGAGAGAAAGAGAAAGAGAGAGAGATCAGTTACAACCATCAAGATTATTGTGATCGTATAGAAGAATTCTAAAGGTCTTTGAACAAGTTTTTAAAGAATTTCTTGATTTTCATAACAATTACTTTTTGTACATAAGTGAGAATTAATTCATATGGAACACTCCAAATAGTCACTGACTACCCAAGTAAGCCACCTCTATATAGTTTACGCAAAAAAATATAATAAAACAAATATGTAAAAACAAGTCTACGAGGGATTTTTTTTCCGCAAGGGAAAACGGTGTCGGCATGAAAATCTATAAAACGTGTGGGACTTGATATATTCAGGCAATTGTTAAAATAAGATAAATTCAGGCAATTTTCTAACTCTAAAATATGATGAACCATGAGCGGGTAAAAGTGTCTTCCCCACTTTGAACAATCCCGCTTCAAAGTTAATGATCTTAAGAAGCTACTGTCATTAAAAAGATAACAATGATATAGTAATGTAAGAGCAACAAAGATCTAAAGATTGTGGCATCAATACCATCATCATTATAAATAATTTCTATATTTATGATAGCAGTATGTGCTAATTTTCCTCCAAGCAGTGAAAAAGAAAGCTTGGAGTAGATAATGTAAAGCCATGTATAATCCAACATTCATAACATTAGGTAGTGTGTGTGTGCGTGCGTGTGTGTGTGTGTGTAGAGGGGGGGGGGGGAAGAGAAACCGAGAATTTTGTCCCAACATTTTTTTTTTAAAGATTCCTACTCCATATAAAAATCATATAATTTCAATATCTACTTTATTAAAGTCTATTGCTGCATTTGAATAAATGAATATCATTAACATTGTTAAATAGTACCGCTGGATAATTAAGACAATTTGTTAAATTATACAGTAAACGAACAGAATATATTCAGCCGAAAATGTAAGAGAAAAAAAAAAAAAAAAAAAAAAAAAAAAAAAAAAAAAAAAAAAAAAAAAAAAAAAAAAAAAAAAAAACCCAACGCCAGATGAGGTGACTCAGAAATTCTCTTTGGAAGAGAGGCGCATCCACTTCCGGGACCCTTTGGGTTCCCAGCCCTGAACACATTTCCTGGTGTTCAGTGCTTGATGGTCTATATCCTCTAGCCAATCGCACAGCAAATGTTGTAATTTCATTTCCCCCCACCAAGAAATACCCAAAATTCGGTTTACTTTTCTTGTCATTCCGCGTCGAAAGATGTCATAGATTCACGTTAAAGACGCCGTCTTGAAAACAGGTGCATTCGGTCACGGCTGTTTACACTACCTGTGTGCCACTTCATGGGTCATTTGCATTTCTCGAGGGTTGTGTATCACAACATCAGGGGCACAAGAATACTTTATCAATGCTCATGCAGTCACACCTAAGATGCAATAGGCCTTGATTTCTGTTAGTGCATATTCCATGCATTGCTAAAGATATATACTTCATAACACCAATAGATGGCCAATCAGAACCCAACAAATACTTGGTCGGCATCTCACATTGTGATATGAATGCAACGAAGTATAGGGAAATTCGTGATAAAGTTGACAAAGGTCAACATATCATTTCCAGCCCTGGTATCACTATTGCCGTCACCAAAATCAAAGATTTTGCGATGGATATGTATTCACCCATGTCTGTTTATTTTGTGTTTGTTAGCGAGGAACGTTACACAAAAACTACAGTGCCGATATTGACCAAACTTAGTAGATATATTATGTATGACCCAAGATGAATTTATAACATTTTGGATAAAGTACATACAAATATTAGTACTCAACAGTACTTTGAAAATAATCGCAATGCTAGGAAAATGGCAAATATTTTGTTAGTTTATTTTTTGTTTGTCAACAATATTAAGGAAATTCTACAGAACCAATTTCACGGATACCTGATGGACATGTGGGGTTAGGACCCAAGGACAAATCCATTAGATTTTGAAGAAAATACATCGGAGTACAAGTAAGCAGTATAGTTAAGAGCATAATAAGACTGCTTGGCGAAGCGAAAGCGTGCTCTTTCCAGAGTCCCATCTCCCTAAGTTATGATTGCTCATATCAGCATCAATATCATCATCATTACTATGATTACTATTATGAGTTAAGATGGAAAGCAAGACGCTAAAAAACAGACTGTAGCACTAGGAAAAAAATCCCAGAACGTAAATGAACCTGGGTAGTCAGGAATAAACCGCAAAAATATAACACATGGGAAAAACTGCGTCATAAAAAGTGACTAGAATGAATACACGATTCGAAGATTTGAAGCATCAATTATTAGTTACTGTAGCTATAAAAAAACGAATCGGGAAAGTTATTCAATCATTCATCCAATTAAGAGAACAGGAGCTCCTATTTATTTCTACTTCAAGTGTATCAGGTGTATGGATTTCAAAATAGCTTCCTGTGCTTTAGCGTTGAACGAAAAAAAAAAAATTGATTTCATCTAAGGGTTTTACCTGCAATCATTACATACACATTGTAAACATTCAAGAACATTACTGGTTCTACTCTGGGATTGATAATGTTAAGGTAATATCCTTTGTGCGTCTATAACGTTGTGGGCTTTAAAACAAATATTGTTTAAGGTATATAGCTCGTGGGAACAGCAGCTAACATCAAATTTCCATAATCGCTCATGCCAAAAATGCGAAAGGAACTCTAGATCTCTTAATCTTGAGGCTTAAAAAACAATCGTAATTATTAAAGCAAAAAAGTATTGTTCTTGATTTAGAAACTAGTGTTGGAGGGTTTCACTTTTTTTTTAAATAGTAAGTATCTTGTTGTTACAATTGATGTTTGTAAAGCGTTTGCCTTAAATAAAACACTGATAATAAATTATAAAATGATAATCAAGATGCAAAAATCATTATTATTCATTTCAAGAAATCTTGATGAGGAATTATACATGTTCACCTGGTGTTTATCTTCGTGCCAAACTAAGTTTATTCATCTGGTATTCAATCCAATGTAAAAAGAACTTAACAATGACAAGTTTTTAATTTGATCTAACAATTCGGTATATTGACATAGAGCCCACCTAAGAGAAGGGATTTCTTGGAAACATTTTCAAGTTAACTCGATATGACGAAAATTATATTTATACAGTTTTTTTTACCAACGTAAACAAGTTTCTTTGTAACATACGTGTATTTCAAAGAATGTGATGCTATTGCTTTTTTTTTTTTATCTCACTCTCTCTTTCTCTTGCACTAATAATAGAAAACCCCGTTTAAGCTTGCCAATGCATGTTTCACATTGTTGGAATTTTGTACCATTGTTGCCCTCAACCAATTGTATATAAGTTCGTTATCTTGTTGAATAAAGTAAGTTACATTAAAAAAAAAGACAACGCAACAACATCACAGTGTATAAGCATGTATGAAATACACGTGTTACAACTTTCATACATTAAGTGTGTATCCTTGGCATAAAAATCTGTGTTTAGGATGGAGCCTCATTTTTACATATCTATTCTATCTTTGGCGTTTCAACAACTATAGTTGCTCTATCATATTACCAACATTACAGGAAATCCGTTACTGGTCTCGTCTCTGTTACAGCAACTGTACTATTGATGTTCACTAAAAAACACAAGACAATTTCGGTAATATAAGAAGGTATATTTCATTTTTTTTTTTTCAACACACTTGAATGAATTTCGAACTTGCAGTATTTTCAGATGCTAACTAATTTACACTGGCTGCCTATTGAAGCGAGAATTGAGTTCAGAATATGTACAATAACCCATGAAGTTATCAGAACCGGACGTTCAAAATATCTAAGAAAATTGCTACATATTGTGCAGCCAACCAATTTTGTTGACACGAGAAGAGTCACAGATGGTTTCAAATTATTCGAACTTGAATGCTACTATACAAAAAGCTCCAAATAGACATTTGAAAGACTGAAGATATTAAGACTTTCAAATGGAAACTGAAGAATATCTTGTTCTTAAAGTGCTTTGATAGTGTGGATTTGACAATAACCGAGCAATAAGCGGCGTGAAATGTTGAATGCTTTCGAACGAACATGATAAAATGACTGGAGGTTCTGTAGAAAGTAGGGTTTCCCTGATGTATAGGGCCAGAAAAACAGCCATTAAAGTAAACCTTAGGTATTTGTTGCTATATTACATTGTTGAAGATTATACAACGTTTATCAATACCGTACTTAGAGCAGTAAACTACAAAATGACATTGACGCAGAAAATTATTTCCTTTCGTTTCAACAGAAAAAATGTGCATACAATAAATTTCTATGTTTGAAAGTCTGTTGCCGAAGGAAGCCATTGAAAAATAAATATATAATTGGAATTACAAACGCTGATGCTTTGGGAAAAGTATTCTTGGGAGATTTGTTTCGTCTATAACTTTTCCCTTCACTACACCAAGTCGGTATTAGGATTTCAGGCATTCTCAACTAGATCTTGGGAAAAAAAGAAAATTGGAATTCCTCTTGAAGAATATTATTTCCCTAAAATTGAAAATTATGAAAAAATACTAAAACGACACATGGGGACGATAAATCTTCCATCTGAAAGCAATAATAAAGTCTACCAACAAATATTCATAAATGATTTAAAATTCCACCTGATCTTAGCACTTTTTTTTTTTTTTTTTTTTTTTAAATCTAGTCTGAGTATATGAGCAGAAAAGGAAACCTGAAAGAACATAAAACTTTCATATCTTTTCTCAGGTGTCTACTCCATAAACAGTAATGTAAATATTTAGTATTTTAGTCTCCGGCCTATTCAGTACGCATCACCCACGCTATATATATATATATATATATACATATATATATATATACACACACACATATATATATTATATATATACAGTACATATATATATATATATATATATATTATATATATATATATATATATAATGAAACATTTTCATTAAAATGCAACGCACATAAACTATAGTACCTAATAAATTCTATTTACAAATACATAAAACATCAAAATCATTCCAAATTAGCTGAGGTGTGTGTCTAGTTTTCTCATGAACAGTCCAAAATCCAAAAACCCAACATGTACTTTTATATTTTGCAGAATTGAACGAGTTTCTAGTACTATTTCAGATAGGATAACTTCAGCAAATAACCATGTCATTAAAAACCTCACATTCCTAACGATTTTTTACTCTTGAAATATCCTTGAGAACAGTACTTGAAAACGCGTATTTAATATCGAGGCATTTTCCTAAAATACGCTCTCTCTCTCTCTCTCTCTCTCTCTCTCTCTCTCTCTCTCTCTCTCTCTCTCTCTCTCTCTCTCTCTCTCTCTCTCTCGTTAGTCAGGTTCTCCTATTGAAAATTGCTCGACCTTCATGTCTTTTATACACAATATATCATCTAATCATCTTTGAGTTTTCGTTCAATAACCGTTTTCAAAAAATCACCAGGTATTCCTAGTACATGCTCGAGAGGTGATGCTCTATCAATTGGATTTTCATACGGGAGAGAGAGAGAGAGAGAGAGAGAGAGAGAGAGAGAGAGAGAGAGAGAGAGAGAGAGAGAGAGATTAATTTCTGCTACCTCTTGGGATGGAAGGAAGGAGGTTGGCCATCTGAATAAGAGGTGGTGGGTAGAAGTCGTACAGTAATTTCGGCAGGGTAAAAGGGATACATATTTGAATCAAACACTAAGTATTTGATTTGGTATAGTAGGGGAGAGAGAGAGAGAGAGAGAGAGAGAGAGAGAGAGAGAGAGAGAGAGAGAGAGAGAGAGAGAGAGAGCTGTAAAGTATTGTAGACTGACCCATTCATACTTAAGCCATCCCTCAATTATTTCTAGAATAGCCAAGATTAAATTTGTTGTAGCCGTTGCGTACATGTTGCGTGGTCACGAATTGAATGGGACACAGATTGAATAGGATGTAATCGGATCTGGGATTAAGGACGATTCCTCCTCTGATGTAGTAAAGGTGACTGGATGAATGCAAATCCGGTTTGCCATAATACTTTTCTCTCACCTGTCTCTATAATTAATGGTTTATAACCCTGCCACCGTCATAGAAACAGTGGCTTGTAGTTACATTCTCTCTCTCTCTCTCTCTCTCTCTCTCTCTCTCTCTCTCTCTCCAGCAACTGCTTATAGGGTTATTTAAAAAATGTATCCATTCCATCCAAAGTGATACTGGAGATTCATTCCCGAATCCCTAGACTTAGTATAAGAACTCTAACTGATAGAGCATAAACTCCGAGTATGTGCTAGGAATACTAAGCGATTTTAGGAAATAGTTAATAAGCAAAATCTCAAAGATGGTCAGATGATGTGACTGAAGCACAGACAAAACATATAAAGTATATACATCCCATAATAAATGCGTTGTTTCTCACGAGAACAACAAAACAGTAGGTAAAACTATACAAATAACTCTATACACCAAGAATTCACTGAGAAAACCATCACGATCCTAAAATGAACTATAAAATATATCTTAACAGAGGTACACGTGACGTGACTAATGTCATATTTCATGGGAGGAATATATCAACGTATCAATGATCCAAAGAGCGTCATGGCATCACCACATGTAAGGTATCCCGTGTACAGCTCAAGAGTATGCAGATATAGGATTCTCATTTAAATGGCTAACATTCCTGTTTCGGGTTTCTAACATTTCTGAACAGTATAAGTCACTTCATTCGTTTTAATAACTACTGTGACTGACGATTCACTTTCTACCGTCCCCCTTAGAAAGCTGAAACAACCTAAATCAACTGTCAATAATTGAAAATCCTTGAAAAAACTAAATGGGTCAAAATTCACCTTACGCTACGAATTTTTCGTTTACAGAACAAAACCAATAAAATAGAGAGAGAGAGAGAGAGAGAGAGAGAGAGAGAGAGAGAGAGAGAGAATGCAAGTTAAAACTGTGAGAGTATAACAAGAGCTGACTCCGCCCACTCCGTTTGCAGCTCAATAGGATGGTCCCTAAATTAGAAAAAGATGAGAGTTGAAGAGCTGAATCTATTTGAATAATGTAGATAACTGACTTGTAAGAAGTGTCCCTGGGCTTCAGGATGCTTGCTTCTGCTTCGTGCAGATTTTGCAAAGGGATGAACTAAAGGACAGAGATGTAGGTCAATGTAATTAGGTCTTTCACAACAAAAGCAGTCATGGATCAAGGACCAGGGATAAAAGGAAGATGTTGGTAGTAATTGCAATTGTAATTGTCAGTGTGAAATTTGAAGAAAAAAAAATAGGCGAGTGGTGGTCTTCAGAGCATAAAATATCAAGAAAAAAATTATAAACATTAGAAAATGTCTATAGATGTATTCACAAACACAATTCAATGGTCATGAATCAGAATATAAAAACAAACCATTAACTATTACACCATGTCAATTACTACAGACTATGAGAGGTGATTTTCCACATAAAAATATCTCATTATATAAGAAATAATATGAGTAAATAAGACAGCGAAACTACCACCTGTTACACCTTAGAAGCTCCGGTACAAACGAAAACTTACCGTACCATTTCCCTTACATTTGTGAGCAAAAACCTTGCTAAATTTCAAAAGCAAAAGATAAACTACTGAATAATACAATGAGTATGAATAAAACATTTCAATCAGACTGTGTATTACAAAACATACAGATAAACTAAGTATAATCATATTCAATTTGCTTTTAACGTCTAAATAGCCACATGAAATACGGTTCAATATTGTAGTGCCTTTGTTCTCCTAACAAGTGAAACTTTCCTGACACACAGACATCACGTTTTTCCCTTAAAGACCATGATCTCCTTCGCATTGGACACAAACTCTAAATGGCTGAAGACATTATCATCTGGCCAACAATCTTACACCTGTAGCGTCTCCCGTCATTTCAGGAAGAGGCTCACGCTTCGATCACCGTTATGAAGATGTAAAATGTAATCGTAAGGGAAAAACATTCACGAGAAAACATTCATGACGTGGTTTATTTATATAGACGTGCAAATTTTTATTATGCAAATACAATGACGTAAGCGTAATCTTCAATGGCTGAGCACCGCTCACTTTTGCAATCGTTTTAAAGGCTCCGAACATCAATCACTTCACTATTCAAAAGCTGAGAGAGGCAGTTTTTTTCCCCCAAAGAGGTAAGGGACCACAAATCACGAGTTCTCTCTCTCTCTCTCGACAAAGCCCGTCGAGATTTTTCCGGGACCAGCCGTGTGCATCCCCTGACAAACGAAAAGACGTTTATCGAACGGCATTACCAATAAACCGAGAGGAGCTTAAGCCAGGGCTCAAGCCAGCCAGATGGCAGGGCAAAGGCGGAGAAACGAGCCACAGCTATCACGCCGGACGTACATCCCTGACACTGACTGCGAGAGTGGCGGTGTGCTGTTGGCGATGTGTGTGTGTGTGAGTGAGTGCGATTCTCTCTCTCTCTCTCTCTCTCTCTCTCTCTCTCTCTCCTTGCCTTGCTTTACCTCCTGCTGCCCCTTCCCCGACAACCAACAACCTCCTACAACCCTTCCCTCCATCTCCCGACATGCAATAGCAACAGTCTGTCTGAACAATACGACCCCACACAAACTTCATCTACCTTCAAGTCTACTACCTTCGGCATCCACTAATGGGAAACGAGCAAACATCGCAGGTGCATAGCAAAAGCCTACGTGATAAAGCCGAGTAACGTCACGAGTTACGTCACAGGTCAATCTCTATTATAGCAAATATCAGATGAGAAAAAGTATTCCCAAAACATGGTAAATTTCTCGCTATCTTTAACGATGTACCAGAATGGACGGTAAACACGTCATGCAGACTAAAACATTTTAGCAACATCCTAAAGAGGGTGGTATAGCAAGTACAGCAATCATCTTTCGAGCTAAAAAGGTAAGAATGCCCTAAAACAGCTATATCTCGGTGTTCTACGAAGGGCCGCCTGCCCAATGACCTCTCATTCTCCTGACCCTGAGTTAGTGCACAAGTTCGCCAGTTCTCTCGAAACCATCTGTTTTTTATCTGATGCATCGTAGCACCTTCCACTTCTTATCACTGCAATTCTGAGTATAATATACATATTAGCTTTGATGTAGACTGTGATAAAAGTCTTCACTTGAAAAAAAAAAGTCCTCGTTGGCAACTAAGTGTTGCCATAACCGATGCAACTAAATATCACAACCTTGGCGGCTTCAAAATACGACATATCGCACCTGTACTCGCCAAAAAAGTAGATTCTACTTTTAGAAGTTTTTTTATTCTACAGATTCCTTGCTAGGCTCTACTCTTGGCAAAACTGTCGCGGAATAACCTCCGAATATAAAAGGGCGTTGCATAAAGACCAAACATGACGCAAAATGGCTCATCTTTAAAGTAGGCGAGGAAACCTCGACAATGGCGGACCTTGTTCAACCTAACGACTCCATGATTCATTTGAATTACTTTCAAACCTGACTCGTAAAGCTAAGTAATTCAACTATCTTTAATTATAAGAATTTCACGCTAGATTAAAAGCATATCCAATTCATCTCACGAAAAAAAATGAGAAAACAGGCCAACGATAAAACATATTGAATTTTATCAAAACCCTGTCAAGGATTAGTAAAGTGAAATAAAAATAAAATGCTTGTCATAGTCATGGAGCATTATACCTATAATCAATTTACCTAACATGATTCAAAAGGAAGGTAATAAACATTACAATAAAAAGAAAATCTTTGTATTAGTAAGCCCCTGTCATCATTAGAGTGTAAGGAAAACAGAATAGAGCATACCCAGGTAATGCAAAAAAGTTCATGAACATATGGTCATGGGGAGAAAAATATTATAAAAGACTGCATTGTAGCTAGTTTTTTTTTTTCCAAAATACATTATTTTGCTTGGAAAGAATTTATAGAAATTATGAATGAAAATAATACTGTTGTTAATAAACTATACATTTAGAAATGAACCTCTTTCTCTCTCTCTCTCTCTCTCTCTCTCTCTCTCTCTCTCCCACACACACAATCGTGTATATATATATATATATATGAGACAGAAACGCCTATCAATTATTAATCACCAATTTAGAAAGGAAAATATAAGTTTTAACGACAACTAAGTAAATTTCGGGGTAAACCTTTTTTTAAGCAAGGTTACTGGGAATCGAGAGAGAGAGAGAGAGAGAGAGAGAGAGAGAGAGAGAGGGGGGGGCCAGTTGCATAAGTTTGGGTATCACGTGACACTTAGCAGGGTAGCTAAAGACCCAAGTGTCAGCCCAACACACACGACACCCTTCAAATTACTGTCAATTACAATGCGTTATATTCGACTAAAAGAGAGAGAGAGAGAGAGAGAGAGAGAGAGAGAGAGAGAGAGAGAGTAATGTCTATTGACAATATGGATCGTAAAGGGAGGGTAAGAGGACTGTGATGAGGGAATTAGAGGAGACAAATAGTTGAAGGAGGCGGCCTCATAGACCCTCCACATCTTACCCTATTTCGGAGCACCCACTTGTTACTCCACCTTTACCCTTCATAGATTTTCACAATTCAAACAGATCTAGCTTTTAGGAGAGAGAGAGAGAGAGAGAGAGAGAGAGAGAGAGAGAGAAAGCTCGAATATTCAATACGATTTTCAGACTAATGTATTTCGACTGACTGTATAAATGAAGAAATGTATTTTTCCATCTATAACAGATCAGAACAGCATAAAAATCATCTTATTCCGCAACATTTCAATATTTTAGAATACAATTTTTAAAACCATACAAGAGAACAAGTTTTTCTTCGAGGTAAAAAAATCAGTTAATGGTTCTACAGCTTAAAGACGATCTCGCCAGCAAAAACCGCAACTGACGTACATTCTAACCGATTCTGGACCAAGAAAGTCATCACGAAAGAATTGATTATTGTTCGAAGACTCAAAATTCGGCTATGGTTGCAATATCAAGCACACCAATTTCCAGATATCTTGCATTTTGTAGTTACATTTTGCCTGGCACAATCTACATATAAAAAGACCCAATATCCTACGCAGGACTTTGTGATATCAAAACTAGGCTTGCAGTATATAGCGATGCGAGGCCATTGCAATCAATAACCACATCCATTATAATCAACTAGTCTACAAGACAGATCTGCTACATAAATATGACAGGTAATCGCAACCATTAATTAATTGACGAAGAGGTAATGTTCCCATCACTTCAAAATCAGCAAGCCGAAAGCACTCGATTAAATAAAAGACAAGGCATGCCAATAAACGTGTTCATAACCACGCTAACCAGTAATGGAATGACGACATAACGGGACTCTGCTTAAATGCCTTAAATAACATTTCCTATGAGCACGAGGACCGATCGATCTGGCCCCTTGCATCATGAGGTCAAAATTACTGTAATTTGACATTTAAATTTCAAATAGGAGCAGCGGCGTGTATTTATTCTCAATCACCGCAATAAAGAACCAAAATGTGATGACTAATGATAAGGAAAATAATTATATTTACGATAGAAATGCGGAAAATTTTATTTACAATCTCTACGGTATTTATGTGCCCGTTTTAACAGTTAAACCTAAGGAAACAACAGTTCAGAATAATTCCATCTTAGCTAAAAATGGTTTGTGTATTAATCCTTGAAACATATTTCTCTTGGAAAAGGAGTCCAGCAAAATTAGGTTTTCAATAGTAAACGTCAATCGCTGGAGACATTTCTTGTTTGTCCTTCTTCCTCAAACATTTCCTCTTGCTTGGACATCTTCAAACATATCATCTTGCTTGGCCAGTTGCTTCAAACATTTAATCTTGCGTGTCCATCTTCAAACATTTCCTCTTGCTTGGACATCTTAAACATATCTTGCTTGGTCATATGCCTCAAACATTTCATCATAGTTGTTCATTTTCCTCAAACATATCATCTTGCTTGGCCATTTGCCTCAAACATATCTTCCTTGGCCATTTGCCTCAAACATTTCATCTCGCTTGTCCATATTCCTAAAACATTTCATCTTGCTCGACCATTTGCCTCAAACATTTCATCTTGCTTGGACATCTTCCAACATATCATCCTCCTTGGCCATTTTCCTAAAACACTTCCTCTTGCTTGTCCATCTTCCTGAAACATTTCATCATGCTTGGCCATTTGCCTCAAACATTCCATCTCGCTTGTCCATCTTCCTCAAACATTTCATCTTGCTTGGACATCTTCAAACATATCATCTTGCTTGGCCAGTTGTTTCAAACATTTAATCTTGCGTGTCCATCTTCCTCAAATATATCTTGCTTGGACATCTTCAAACATTTCATCTTGCTTGGACATCTTCCAACATATCATCCTCCTTGGCCATTTTCCTAAAACACTTCCTCTTGCTTGTCCATCTTCCTGAAACATTTCATCATGCTTGGCCATTTGCCTCAAACATTCCATCTCGCTTGTCCATCTTCCTCAAACATTTCATCTTGCTTGGACATCTTCAAACATTTCATCTTGCTTGGCCATTAGCCTCAAACATTTCATCTCGCTTGTCCATCTTCCTCAAACATTTCATCTTGCTTGGACATCTTCAAACATTTCATCTTGCTTGGCCATTAGCCTCAAACATTTCATCTCGCTTGTCCATCTTCCTCAAACATTTCATCTTGCTTGGACATCTTCAAACATTTCATCTTGCTTGGCCATTAGCCTCAAACATTTCATCTCGCTTGTCCATCTTCCTCAAACATATCATTTTGCTTGGTCAGTTGCCTATAAACACTTCATCTTGCTTGTCCGGTTTCCTCAAGTATTTCATCTTGCTTGGCCATTTGCCTCAAACATTTCATCTTGTTTGGACATCTTCCTCGAACATTTTCCTCTCCCTTGGCCATTGGTTTCAAATATTTCAACTTGCTTGTCCATCTTCCTTAAACATTTCTTCTTTCTTGGGCATCTTCCAACATATCATCTTGCTTGTCCATCTTCCTCAAACATTTCATCTTTCCTGTCCATCTTCCAACATATGTTGCTTGGCCATTTGCCTCAAACTTTTCAACTTGCTTGTCCATCATCCTCAAACATTTCATTTTGCTTGGACATCTTCAAAAATATCATCTTGCTTAGCCACCAAACATCTTGTTTGGCCATCTTCCTCAAACATAACTTCTAGCGCTTGTCCATGTTC
>NC_090735.1:111038960-111061460 GCF_036898095.1 Palaemon carinicauda
GAGAGAGAGAGAGAGAGAGAGAGAGAGAGAGAGAGAGAGAGAGAGAATATCAACAAGCATAGGAAACATTATTATTCTAAATGTGCATGGGTTTTATTACCCCGGCAAAAATGTTCATACCAATTAATATCTGCTTCGTGCAGGGTTCAACCCCAAACAGGTTGGGAAATCTAAAACATCTTTTAACTTTCTCTAACAATTGATTCACATTGACTAAGCTTTCAAAACTTTTGCAATGCGTTGAAGTTGATTAATAATGTTACCATTCGATCTTATCTAAAGAGTTGAATTATTCTCCATGTTTTTAAATGACATTTATCAATTGCTCATTTCTTATGGAATCCTAAAATAAAACCACTTCCATATCATATATGACACGATTAATAAATACATTTTCCTAGAAATTTCAAACATTAATTATCAGACATTGCACTTCCGGTTACTAATGCAAGCCCCTTGTCAATTTCTCTCATCTTCATTATCATTATTACTTGGCTGAAAGACAAATTACGGTAAGCGAATATTCATTGGTAGTTTACTTTACAACTCTGTTACGCTATTCTGAAATTTTCAATAAACGAATTTTAACCATATTCCAATATCCTTTCGATTTAAAACATATTGAAATATATCACAAAACCATAACGTCCTGTATTAAACAACCTCCAAAAAGAAGTTTCACCAATATTGCTTTTCCTCGTAACTGCGAGCCCTGGCAAACTGCAAAACTAATGTTTATCTAATGATGTGTTGGAAATCTATAAGTCAACATGTCGATACCAGACTCCAAGATAATGCCTATTCCTCTGCGCTCAGCTCCTTCAAGCTCATGGGTTTGTTTGTCCTTGATATGGAAAATTATACGCACCTGTTACACATCATTATCTTCAGGAGTTGCTAGTTTACATTCACATTTTGTATTGGAAGAAAACAGCCTGAAGTATAAGATTCGTATTGGGCGATTCAAAAAATTATTTATCTATTTCGAATTGACAGTTTATCTCCAAATGCTTCCATTCTATAAAAAAAAAAAAAAAAAAAATCTTCCAATCACAATCAATACTCTTGTAAGTTACATTATCTACCAAGAAGGTTTAAAAAAAAAAGAATAATAAACAAACCCTATAGTAGGTGGTAGGTTGGCCACTCCTTCAGATACTACCGCTAGAGTTATTGGGTCCTTTGACTGACCAGACAGTAGTATATTGGATCCTTCTCTCTGGTTACGGTTCATTTTCCCTTTGCCTACACAAACCCCGATTAGTCTGGCCTATTCTTTCCACATTCTCCTCTGTTCTCATACACCTGACAACACTGACATTACCAAACAATTCTTCTTAGCTCAATGGGTTAACAACTGCACTGTAATTGTCCAGTGGCTACTTTCCTCTTGGCAATGGAAGAAGAGACTTTTCAGCTTTGGTATGCAGCTCTTCTAGATGTACACTCTAAAAATCAAACATTGAACGCACATATATGTAATATACATGTGTGTATATAGATATATATTCACATACACATGTGTATGTGTGTGTATACACACACATCTGCATACCCAATGTCCCTCGCATCAGACTTTAGTAACTGAAGCCCCTACATTTGTATCTAAGGTTTTTATACACTAATTATTACTATAAACTAATCAAAATATAAAGAATTGAACAAAATATAATCTAATCAACCTAAAATGAATCTGTTACCTTTATTTATACGAGATATCTCAGAAGAAAATCTAACATACAAGTTTACCTTATACATCTCTTTCCATGAAAAGAACCAGTCACGAAACAATGTGTTGATCTCGTCTTAGATATATCTAAAAGAAAAAAAAAATAATGTTCCAAAGGTTTACTCACAATGCCCAATGGATGGTTTGAGAACATCTGTAGAATTCACATACCTGCAAAGAAAATAAAAGTTATTTTTCATGTAATTGTACATTGTACATGACATGTAAAAGAGGACATTTATCCCCCTCCTCACTATAACATAGAATAATCACAGATGAATATTTAATTTTCAAAAATCCTTCCCCACCAACGATGAACGCTTATCAATGATCATATAGTAATTAATTTGTTTCATTTCTCCTCACTCAATCCTCCGACTGCACAAACAACAATCATGCATGACAGCAGGTGCATGAATCATTGCACTGATGAATAAAGGTACATTAGCTCCCAGTGAGCATTCACATGTTCTTTCTTCACCAGTATCGAACACAACGGACTATCGCTGTACTACGAGAAAGAAAGGTTTTTTTTATTCTTTTTATTTTTTATTTATTTTTTTACTCTTAAATTATTCCAATGCTAGTATTGTTTATTATAGAAAATTGAACAGTCTGCATAAAATTACAAGTGTAAAAGGTCAATTTAATATTTTAAATAACGGTTTCGTAATCAGCTTCTCTGATTTTTTACAATTGTTCAAATTCATGTACGCACTCAAAAAACATACAAATATGACGTACACTAAAAATTCTAATAGTAAGATATGCTTATGTAAATTTTACGAATTCTGGGCTCACGGTCACAGCCTGTTACATAAATTTATAACAGCCTCTGAAACTATACTCTAAGTCTAAGACTTGACCTTAGGAGCCCTCTACGCTTAAGAATGGAAGTTCAAATATTTTGATGGTCTCGAGAGGCAACGAGGACACTCAGATCCATCCACACCAGGTCACTTAAATTTATTCCATATTCGGAGTAATGATATCCAATCATTTTGCCAATGACAAACATAGTAAATTTTTACTAGTTTTTTATACAAAAATGATTATGAATATTTAATGATACCGATGACCAACCTTGAAGTATCTTTCTGGAATTATTTTCAAGATACGCAAGTGGTTTTCTTTTCCAAGCTAATAACATTAGGCATCAAATCAAAATTAAATTTCAATAAGATGAAAGTAGAAAATTTCAATGTGACGATAATAGAAAATTCCAAAGAAATAAAAGTAGAAATTTTCAATAACATGAAAGAGAAAATTTCAATATGACGATAATAGAAAAAAAACAATGAAATTAAAAGCAGAAAATTTCAATAACATGAAAATAGAAAATTTCAATAACATGAAAGTAGAAAATTTCAATAAGATGAAAAGTTGAAAATTTCTTTAAGATGAAAGTAAAAAACTTCAATAAGATAAAAGTAGAAAATTTCAATAAGATAAAAGTAGAAAATTTCAATAAGATGAAAGTAGAAAATTTCAATGACATGAAAGTAGAAAACTTCAATTAGATAAAGGTAGAAAATTTCAGTTAGATGAAAAGCATAAAATCTATATGAGATGAAAGTCGAATATTAAAATTAAAATGAAAGTAGAAAATTTCAATAAGACAACAATAAAAAATTCCAATAAGATGAATATTAATAAAAATCAATAAGATGAAAAATAGTGAATTTCAAAAAGATGAAAAAAGTACGAAATCCTACTTCCCCTTTCCACTTAACTATTCATATTTTGTGAGACACAATAAGAATACAAGATATAAGTATGGAAGTACGAATCCATATTTAAATTGTTCTTAGGAATAGTCTCCACTTATTCTTGACATCCGCGGAAAACTACAATAAATGTGGTAAATTAAGTAGTGCAAATGCTCAACGACTAATGACGCAAAATTATAGATATAAGATAAGAGTTGATACTTGGTGATAAAGGATGGAAAACCCAATGTAATGTTTTATCATAGTCTGCTCTCCGTAGTCTAAATCGACCTTACACAACATTTGTAAATGTATTAATTTTAGATATAAAGCAAAACTATGTTTGTGATTATAACTGTTTGATACAATACCAAAACCCGTTTAAAATATAAATTGTGTAGAAAAAAAAAAAAAAAAAAAAACTCTAATTATATACATCTGAAATGGGAAAAAAATATGTAGACAGTAAAAAAAAAAAAAACTCACATTCTCAACCTCCCGTTCATCCACCTTGCGTATATGATTAGAGAAAAGCACATTGACATTGACCTCAAAACGAAAAAAAAAAGACCACAATTTTAGGAATATAAGTTTTACGAACAATACTCTCTCTTCCCCCTACCCGAGGGACGGGGTGAGACCAAAATTATGTGTCTGGCAATGATCTTTCTTATATATGGGAGATTATGTACTCGATAAAATACTAATTCACTTTATGATAACTAAGGCTTTACAGCTGAAGAAAAACGCAAAGCCAAAAGGTTTTCATAAAAAAGCAAGTGAATAATAATTGAATAGAAAAAAAAAATCATCATCATCATCCCTAGTACTTCATAAACGTAAAATATGACCTAGTGTCTTTCCTAACATAAAAGCTTTCAATACCAGAGCGTCGCAGTAAGTGAAAGATTCCACCTTAAATGTTATGAAGTTCAAAAATGTCATCACCTTTCTTAAACGACAAAATAATACTTTGAATTATATACCTGAAGGGATTTTTATGTACTACTACTGGACACATTCTAAAACATTACACAAGGTAGTCTTGCAAGGTCCAGTAAACGAAACGACAGCAATGAGAGAGAGAGAGAGAGAGAGAGAGAGAGAGAGAGAGAGAGAGAGAGAGAGAGAGAGAGAGAGAGATAGAAAACGCCTCTTCAGTTAGTAGCTATTTACGACACTTAAAAGTTCCGCCTGGCTACCAATTATAGTCGAGACCATACGACATCAATCAACATGGAGTTCAGCCTCAACACCTCTGGCCAAAACGACCTGACCACAACGAGAAGTGACTGTGGGCAGTCTTCTGACCAAGCTCACCACGCCCTACTTAAGACAACCCTAACAGAAATCAGGTTTCTCTCTCTTTCTCAACACAAAAAACACATGTTTATACACATAATTAAGTTTGTAGAAGTGTGCACAAATAAGCGAAGGATGGTTTGCAATTGCGATTACCTGGACGTATTTCCTTTAAAGGGGATAGTACTTTTAACTTGTGGTAAATAATCGTCATTAAAGGATTTCGGGTACCTAAATAACCACAATAAGAATTAAGTTGCAGTTTAAAATTGCATAGAACAATACATAAAATATATCGATCTTTAATTTCTCAAAATATTTCATTCTGTTATGCTAAAATTTCAGACAAACATGTTTAATAAATAGAGTCTAACAAAATAAATTACTGGTTACTAATAAAAACTTACATTATGCATACGCGTGGAAGCTTATTAAAAACGTCATTGCCTGGCAAGTCTCTCACTGAAACTGACTGTATATTCAAAATTAAGAATTATGATCGGCATAATCATCTTTGATAGCTCTCAGTGACTGGTGTCTAATACCATTATTATTATTATTATTAAATGCTAAGCTACAACCCTAGTTGGAAAAGCAGGATGCTATAAGCCCAGGGGCCCCAACAGGGAAAATAGCTCAGTGAGGAAAGGAAACAAGGAAAAATAAAATATTTTAAGAATAGTAACAACATTTAAATAAATATTTCCTATATAAACAAGAAAAACTTCAACAAAACAAGAGAAAGAGAAAATAGATACAACAGTGTGCCTGAGTGTACCCTCAAGCAAGAGAACTCTAACCCAAGACAGTGGAAGGCCATGGTACAGAGGCTATAGCACTACCCAAGACTAGAGAACAATGGTTTGATTTTGGAGTGTCCTTCTCCTAGAAGAGCTGCTTACCATAGCTAAAGAGTCTCTTCTACCCTTACCACCAAGAGGAAAGTAGCCACTGAACAATTACATTGCCGTAGTTAACCCCTTGGGTGAAGAAGAATTGTTTAGTAATCTCAGTGTTGTCAGGTGTATGAGGACAGAGGAGAATCTGTAAAGAATAGGCCAGACTATTCGGTGTCTGTGTAGGCAAAGGGAAAGAACCGTAACCAGAGAGAAGGATCCAATATGGTACTGTCTGGCCAGTCAAAGGACCCCCTAACTCTCTAGCGGTTAAATATATTTATAAAATCTGTATAGAGGTAACCTTAGTGTCGGAAGCCGATGGCTAGAAGTTTAAAATCGCACACAGCGACTTGTATCAATGCCTTATCACCAAATCTTTCTAATAGTAACAGTATGTTATTTCTGAGAGTAGATCCCTACAATTTAATAGATTGATTTCCCTTACTATCTACCCTACATTTTTTATTTTGTTTCTTTTTTCTCTTTGCAGATAAAGAGTTTTCTTCGGCAGAATCTTGCTCGACTTTTAAACATACTCACCTACAGACTGAGAAAGCGACAAGATTTAAGTCTGTCATAACACCATATAATCCTAAACAATTAAGGACGACGACAGCAAAATACTGCCGAATAAAACAAGAACATGAAATACATTTCACAGCCACGCGGCCATGGCTCATCCATCATAATTATTAAGTGGCAATTCTGCTGGACTCCATCACTTGAATGTGGCTACTCTTAAACGCGGGCTCATTAATTCCAGGCTAGTCTAATGAGAGAGAGAGAGAGAGAGAGAGAGAGAGAGAGAGAGAGAGAGAGAGAGAGAGAGAGAGAGAGAGTCCCCATGCCAACTTGATTTTCCATTCTCACGTCTATAAGGTTACGTTTCTGACACCCATACCAAGGGGAGGGATTTCCTATACCCTGAATAATAAGATCACAAATCCTATCATTAGCCAGGGAATGCCGTAATCTGATAGGATGAAAGGGTTATCTGTTTATGAAATTACGCAGGTCTTCGGAAATATGGATACAACGGTGCAGCAGCAACAAATCTTGTTAATAATAGAGATCAACATTGCTAAATATCAAATTGATGAAAAGAAGACTTGGGGAACAAACCGCCAATAGATGTTTGCTTTAAAGGATGAAGATTTAATTATCAACAAAAGAGAAGGACTGAAAAAAAATTGCAAAGAATTTCTATACAATAGAAATTAAGAAACACCTGAGCCAGTACCAAACGTTAACAGTAGGAGAAGTAAAGAAAGCATTAAAAATTGGAAAAGAGACAAAGCAGCAGAAGATGGGGTGACAATTGATTAAATAATAGATGGAAGAGATTTCATACTAATAAAACTCACTGAAATATACGCAAAATGTCTGCAAGAATGCTCTATACCTACAGCTTGGAAAAACCTTATTATTATAAAAAATCACAAAAAGGAGACAAAAAGCCTGAAAATTATAGTCCGATAAGTTTTCTCCCCGTAATATATAAAATAAATACAAAGTCCATATGAGGCCGAATAGAAAGATCTCTAGATTTTATCACCCCAGAGAGCACACAGGATTCAAAAGTGGGTATCCTACAGTTGACCATATCCATATAATTGAGAGCTAATGGAAAAATCAACAGAAGACGACAAACCACTATGTATGTCATTTATAGACTATGAGAAAGCTTTTAATCCTGTCAAAACTTAGGCAGTAATGAAAGCCCTTCAAACACAAGGAACAGATGAATCTTATGTTAGAACAATTAAATAATAATAATAATAATAATAATAATAATAATAATAATAATAATAATAATAATAATAATAATAATAAATAATAATAATAATAACAAGTGAGCAAGTCCTGAACGCGGACATGGTCCTCGTAGAGGACATACCTCCGCCAAGGTGACCTAGAGCGCCATATGTCCTAGAATCATGAATTGATGTGACTTCGACCTTCACATGACCTTGACCTTCACGTGACCTTGACCTTCACGTGACCTTGACCTTCACATGACCTTGGCTTCAAGTGACCTTGATCTTCAAATGTACTTGACCTTCACGTGACCTTGACCTTCAGGTGACCTTGACCTTCACGTGACCTTGACCTTCACGTGACCTTGACCTTCAAGTGACCTGCTTGACTTTTGACCTTCAAGTGATCTTTGTTCATTTGCCACTGATACTTAATATGACATTGATATAATGCACCAATATGACCTTGACCTTTGACCTTTATAAATTTGAACATCACCCATGGGTTGCGCCTGGACTAGGACTTCCCTGTTGGCTTATGCAAAAGTCAGTGCTTTATTTCTGTCTCTTGATATGGCCACTTATGTCATAGTGACACCAGTGACCCCTGTGACCTTGACCTTGGGGTGACCTTGACCAAAATTTAATCAGTTCTTCCATACACATTGGGGAACTACTTGGCCAAGTTTGAAGTGATTCCGTGTAGAAATGTGGCCTCTACGTTGTCCACAGACAGACAGACAAACAGAGAAACAAACAAACAAACAAACAAACCAACAAACCGAACCGAAAACATAACCTCCTGGCGGAGGTAATAATCTTCATTTCAGCAAAGTTACAGAGTTACAATAGGGGTACAGTGATCTTACACTTTTGCCATCGGTAAAAAAGATGATATATGCAATAATAACAGTGATATAGTACAAACATCAATTAGCAGGTTGACCACAGAGTTCCAAAGTCAAGGTAAAAAAATCACAATAGCATTAACGCTTAATAATGATGATAACATACATATCAGAAAACAAAAGGAGATAGAGAGAGAAGAAAAAAGAATGGCGATGACAATGATAATTATGTTGGAACAAAAATTGCTTGGATAATGACAAAACAGAGCAGGTGGTGTGAAGGAAATACAGGACTTCCAGACAGCGTTATCATAACATTACTGGGTATTATACCTAAGTTATTTAGTGATGAAGATTTGGCATAGCCATACTAACAAAGATTAGTAAATACAATTCATTGCACTGACGCTTCCCCACTCCAGGTTTCCCACATATTGGATTTTATTCTAGCTTCACTTGCAAGCACATTTTGAATTTGGGGATTTTCACTAGATCGTAGGCGGGAGGTGAGACTTACTATAGAGCGTCGAATGATGGATTTTAGGTTATCCAGTCTATTTTCAACAAACATCGCTGAAGCTGAATGGTGCCTCGGGGTATTGGTGAGGCATCTTAGGATATCATAGTGAATGACTGTGATATGTCTCATCGATTCATGCATATAGTTTGCCCATAGCGAGCAGCCATATACGTTGTAGCAGTAGGTTTGAAACAGAAGTTTTTCTTTATATTTTGGCGGCAGAAGGCAAATCTTCTCGTTACCATGTTCCCTAGACAACACAATTTACGTCGGCTGTTTTCAATGTCAGATGTGTCCTTTAAATCTTTTGTAATGATATGACCTAGGTAAGGAAAATCATTGACAAATGCTAGCTGATGGTTTTGGAGGAAAATATGTGGGTCTTCTACAAATCAGAGCGCTCTAGGAAGGACATGCACTGTGTCTTCGATTTGTTATAGATTATGTCATGTTCACTAGCGTATGCGTTGCAGGTGTCAATAAGACTTTGTAGGTCACGGGCAGAGGGGGAGATGAGGACCATATCCTCAGCGTAGCAAAGGTTATTTTTGGTAAAGCCATTAACCGTAAAACCAATGGGAAGTGAATTCAGTCTGATATTCAAATCATTTGTGAAAACATTAAATAAACATGGTGAGAGATGCCTCCTTGCCTGAGACCGTTAGATGAAAAGAATGGCTGGGATAGGACATTGCCCCATTTGACACAGAACTGCTGTGTTGAGAACCAACAGTATAATATGCCGATGAGATATAGAGGAGTTCCCCTTTAGCGTAGTTTAAAAGAGTTTCAGATAGTTTACTCTGTCAAATGCCTTCCGCACGTCAACAAAACATAAGTAGACGGGTTAGGCCGAGGATATATAGAAATTCAATATCTCCTTTAAAATATATATACAGGTGTCAGTCGAGTGGTTAGTCTTAAAACTAAATTGATAATCTGCGGTGTGGAGAATGGGTGCAAGGTGACGGAATAGAAGAGATTAAAATATTTTCGATGAAATTGTTGTGATGGAGATGGGGCGATAGTTTCCTGGGTTACTCGCATCCTTCAGTTTGTTTTTTATAGTGTTTTTTAAGTGTTTCAGGGAGATACTAATATATTATACAGGCATTGAATATTGCAGCAAATAGGAAATAAATTATAGGGTGGCAGAATTTGAAAGCCTTGGCGGGAAGGCCATCGCAGCCGGATGCCTTGTTACCAGGTAATTTCTTGATAGCCTCACGCACGTCAGTCGGAGAGATATGGTCACTATATTGAAATTCCATATTGACATTGATGAGAGTATCCACTTCATTCCGGGTATCTTGGTCATTTATACAATTTAGGATATCTATTACAGTAAGTACAGCAATTCTAAAACTTCATCGTGAGAAAATTCAGATTGAGAAAGGAGTTAAAACAGGGAGACCCCATCTCTCCTAAATTATTCACATCCCGCCTATATGTTTTAAGAAATTCACAATTATTGCAAAATAAGTTTACTCTCATTAATATACCAGAGAGCACACAGGATTCAGAAGTGCCCACAATTGACGATATTCATATAATTAAGAGCTAATGGAAATATCTAACAGGATATGACAAACCATTATGTATAGCATTTATAAATATGAGAAAGCTTTTAATTCTGTCAAAATTTCAGCAGTAATGAAAGCCCTTCAAAGAAAAGGAATAGACGAATCTCATGTTATGACAATTAAACATCTGTACAAAGTACAGCAATCCTAAAACTACATAGAGTGAGAAAATTCTGATTGAGAAAGGAGTTAAACAGGGAGACCCCATCTCTCCTAAATTACTCACAGCGTAAATACAAGATTTTAAGATTTTAGATATGAAAAATATAAAAATCAATATTAATGGGGAATACCTTAACTAAAGATTTGCAGTTAATAACTTAACATATGCAGATGACATACATCTGTTCAGTGAATCATGAGAGGAATGGCAAAAATGGAAGATTTGAATAGAGAAAGCAGCAATGTAGCAATGAAAATGAAGAGTAAAACTAAGATAATGTTCAATGAAAATGCAGAAAACAAATACGGTTTATGGACGAACCTCTGGAGATTGTTAATGAATATACGTACTTAGGACGGACAATAAGTGTTTTGGCAGGACACGAGACCAAAATTAAAAGAGATAAGCAAGGGATAGAGGGCTTTTGGTAACCTAGATGGAACTACGAAAAGTAAAATGCCACTTTCTCTAATAGAAAAAGTATTTAATCAAATGGTCCAACCAGTATTAACTTAAGCATCGCAAACTTGGAGTCTTACTAATGTCTTACAGCATAAGCTAGATACACTCAAAGAGCTATGAAAAGAAAACTGATGAGGATAACTCTAAGAGACATAAAAAGAGCAACATGGATATAAGAGCAAACTAAAGTAAGAGGATATTCTAACATGTAAGAAAAAGAAATGGACATAGGCAGGACATATAACAAAAGTGACAGACAATAGATGGACATTAAGAATAACAAAATGGGTCCCTAGTGATTGCAAAAGAACCAGGGGAAGGAAGAGAACAGGCGGATTGACAAGCTAAGAATACTTGCATGAATAGACATGCATAGAAAGACCATAAGCAGACGGAAGTGGAAGGGCATGTCTTAGGCCCTTGTCCTGCAGGGAACTAACAACAGCTAATGATATATATATATATATATATATATATATATATATATATATATATATATATATATATATATATATATATATATATATATATATATATATATATATACAGTAATTCCCGCAAAAGATCTCTAATCTTTTCCATTTGGCTTAACCAAGAGTTATCATTGTCGTCCCAACATTGGAATTTAGTTAAGTTTAAATGATATAAAGATATAAATTGAAATAATAAAAGCTTCCCACCAGTAAATTTTGGCAATACCTTAAGTCATACTTTTTATGTCAAAAACACGCATGATATTTCTTCAAGATCAGCAAATAACGAGAAAGGAATGAGATTGAGGAAAACTAGATTTCAACAGCGTATCTCATTTCGATATCATACACACTACAAAATAGCGTTAGAGTATATTCTTACATTTCTCCCTCACACCACCCCACCTGCGCCGAAAAAAAAAAATAATCCTCGTTCATCACGTCAACATAGCATCGCATTAAGACTCGTATCCGTGAGAATAAATCATTACCACAAACTTGATCTACAAGCCAATGTTCCAATAAATAAAAAAATAAAAAGTTACTTATTAACCAGAATTTATTTCTAAACACACGATCTTGAGCGCACACAAGCACAGACACAGGCAGAGTGAAGTCCCGCATTTGCTTGTAAGTGAATTCTTGCGTTTGACATTCACAGCTTACACACGGCGGCAAAGGCGCTTCATAGGAGGAGTCTGTTTGCCTAAATTAACAAAGCCCAGTTTTTATACGATCGACGCTGTTTGTCATAATGAGAGTCGTGTTTGCGATGTTTCTATAAACGTCGGCGCTAATGACATCGCGCAAAACTAACATCAGCCGACTGCTTCCCAAAAGCACCTGTTTATGACAGCGTCGATATTCAGGTGATATTTGCAACGAAACCTTTGTTCTTCTCAGGTGACAAATGAAAATGCGAACTATTTCAGAATCGTCGTGTTTGTGATTATCCGAAGGCACCTGGATATAATGAGAGGGAGACTCTCCACCATTATATAATCCAGATTTGCCTCTATCTTTCGTCGCTGTTCAAATGTAGGTAAAACACATGGGGGGGTGTTAAAGAAAGGTTGAATTCACTGGTCAACGTTTGGTTGAATTTAAATAAAACAAGAGACTTTCTCAGGCTATTAATGAATGCATGATCAGATATTTGTATTCCCAAAGAGAATGAAAGATTACTGGAGTGTAATAAACCAGATGAAAAAATACTACTTACTAATATGTACAAGAAAGGATTTAAATGAAATAAAACTCAACGCCCCAAAACAAAACCAGACGCAATAAGCAGTTAGCGTATCTTAACATACTACTAATCTACTTCCCGTTAATCAAAGCCCAAAATCTAAATATTAAGATCCACTGAACTGGAACGTTATGTTCTGGCACCTTTGCAATGCAAGCATTTCCAGTCATACACATCTCAATACGAATATTCTGGAGTTCGAGTGTGCAAAATTCCTTGGAAAAGGGTTGGCGCTCAAAAGGAGTTTTACCGTATGAGTAAATAATTAGTTAATTCCTTTACCGGGGTTACAAAAACTCCAGTAAGGTAAAAATTAACAAACGCAAAGGTTCTCTTACAACAAATGAAAATAATTCAAGGAAGAAAAAAGCCGGGAGGTCATATGGCAAGGAAATACTTTGTACACAAATTTTATTAAAACCTTACATATGACAAATTCGCGCATGCTGTTATAACAATTCTATTTCATATAAATTACACATTACACAGGTTTAAATTGAAACATTAATTTTTCAGAAGTGCCTAAGAAAAGTGTTAAATATCAATTGTTTATACAGATCTCTCTCTCTCTCTCTCTCTCTCTCTCTCTCTCTCTCTCTCTCTCTCTCTCTAACATTACATAGTGTTAAATATCAATTGTTTATACAGATCTCTCTCTCTCTCTCTCTCTCTCTCTCTCTCTCTCTCTCTCTAACATTACATACTTAGGAACAAGTATTTTCGGCAAGAAGAAAGCAACCCATTGTATATAGTTTCAACTTAGATCCTACTTGTACCCAAAAATGAGCTTAAACATACCAATTTACTCTAAAACTTCATCTTCAACGAAACCAGCCCCTTCAAACAGTTCATCCATCCCTCGTACATTACAGATCAATTCTATGAAATCATAAGCATAAAATTAGTTGCCGCGTTAAGATTCTGGAAATGACCTTCCACAACATTCTCGTCCTCCAAGTCACCTTCGGACGTGCTGGTATGCCGAAGACCGTGTTTTAATTTATTCTTTCTCCCCCAGTGTATTCGAACACTTCGCGTGGAGGAAATCTTTTTATCTACACTTTATTCTCTGCCATCTTCGAGAGATATAAACATTGACGGAAACAGTATTCGAATCGAGTTAGAGCTAGGCCGTATCCTCGACTTCTTAAGAGGCGTTTCTTCTTTAGAATGGTATCAATGATATTTCATTTAAAATTACCATGACAATACTTAAAATACAAAATCTATGTTTTCTATAAGGTTAACCTATTTAATAGAAAATGGAACATATTTAGCATAGGAATTGCAAAGCTTGCTTACCAGAATGCATGAAACATCACATGAGTTTGGGCTTGAGATAAATAGAAGAAAGACAGATTCTTCTGGGTGTCCAGTTCGTCGTCTTTTCGCCAAAGCTATTAGAAAATGACAGCACAATTGTTCATATCTACTTGCTTCATATAATCAGAAATTTCAAGTACAGTATTTTATAAAAAGTACCTACGTACTTCAGCGGAGGGGGGGGGGGGGGAGGGTGTTGTTTACCCGTTTATTCGAGAAAAATGTGTGTGCATGCATGTATATGCATATATTTTTCTGCTAAATCATATGCTATCTATGCATCATGGGGAAGTAAGAGCATTTTCAAAATTAAAATTTCTTTATCTTTAAAATACCAATTTACCTCTTACTGCAAACAGCATTGCTAATAATCTTATTGCTTATGAAGTATTAAACTATTTACAAAAGCAATTAAACTATTCCACGGTTTCTAACAGTTTTTTTTAAAGGGGTTTACTTGAATTAAAACGACTATAATATAACAGATTATTCTTCCAGCATTATGTCACATCTGCCAGGACTGACTTGGCCTAACAACAGGACTCCCTGTCCCAAGGACAGAAACATAGGAGTGGTAACCTTCCATTATTACAAAGTAAATAAGGCTAGGATGTCTTGAAGGACTGCTGCCGTCGTTCACATGCAAATCAGATAGTTCTTCTAAAGCCGAAGACGGTGGTGTTCACAGCCTTGGACAAATATTTCCCCGAGAGAGTTAACATATGCTGATGAATGCTTACAGTATACTAGTACACGAGAATGTAACAAACAACGGTAGGGTTACATCGTCTGTTATAAACTAAACACTAACATACAAATAAATGAAGGTAATTTTTATAATTATACTGCATTAAATGAAGGTTATTAACGATTAAGTATTCAAACTTAACATCGAAAAATTAATGTGTAGATACGTATGTAATTTCAAGGACGTTGATACTATGTAAGATTCGGCAACACGCAATATAAAAGGCCTCAAAGTAAAGCTGAACGATATGTCTACTATTCATAGCCTAGCCAGTTACTAAATTCATAGATAACAACAGCAGCAAAATCCATACGGTAATAACAGTATATTTATACGGTAAGGAAAATAATATTCATACAGTATTGATAACAGTAATATTCATACGGTAATAATAACAGTAATATTCATACGGTAATAATAACAGTAATATTCATACAGTAATGACAATAATATTCATTCAGTATTACTAACAGTAATATTCATACGGCATTGACAATAATATTAATACAGTATTAATAACAGTAATATTCATACGGTAATAACAGTAATAATCATAAGGTAATGATAACAGTAATATTTATACGGTAAAGATAACAGTAATAATCATACGATAATGATAACAGTAATAATCATACGATAATGATAACAGTAATATTCATACGGTAATGATAACAGTAATAATCATACGGTAATATAGCAGTAATAATCATACGGTAATAATAACAGTAATATTCATACGCTGCACTGAAATGACTCATGTATGAAAGCATGAGAATAATGGGTAAAAGGTCGATAAAATAAAACCATTGCTAACGGCCATTTCTCTCGAAATCGAGATAGGAAACGAAGATTACGAGAAGTAGCCCACAACAATTAAGACTCCAAGTGCTTTACGACACAGATTTATTTAGTTCCTGCCACATTCCCAAATTTGACTAATCAATGAAATAAATTCATCTCAAAACATCATCAAGCTCTGTCCCATTGCCGTTCGTAATGTATTGAACAACGCTCTTGTTTTAAAGTGGAATATTCAAAATATTATTGGAGTAATATTATTACAGAACTACAACGTTTTCCGCCATACAACTCGCCCGAGGGATTTATTCCAAATAGAGGGGATACCTGGACCAAGGTCAAGTCAAGAGAAGTTGGCCACCTCAGTGGGAAGTGAATTATTGGGGAAAAAATGAAAACAAGTAAAAAAAAGCCGATGTTGAAGACATAAGGAATGATCCCAAAACCTATAACACCGTCTACACGACGAAACTCATGATTAGGAAGTGGACAGGCAGCAATAGTAAGCAGAACGATTTTTTAAGAAGCAAAAACGCCGTCTTCATAAAAATTTTTCGTGATTAATTGGAAAATTTGTTTTCCAGGTAATAGCTACTTACTAAAATGTTATACTCAAACAGCTGGTTATTTGATATGTTGAGTTTTTCTCATAATGATTTAATGTCATATAAACACTAATATTTATTTGGCAAAGTATAGCGAGCACAGACTTTCTCGAAAGAAAAAAAATTGCCTAGATACTAGTTTCTAATACTCTTAAGGAAATCCAACACTCATTCAATGTATATCAGGAGGACAACGAAAATTTATCGAAGGCAAATTAAATAAATTCTTTAACACTGAATGTGAAAATCCATTAGCTAAAAAGCTTTTTAGGGCCGACTTGTGGACTATATTCATATTATTGAATTTTCACCTTTTGCTGGAACAGACGTTGCATCAAAAAACTAATGCGAGTACAACAACAATTTTACTTCAAACACGATGAGCGAGTTATTATCTCCGCCATGGGGGTTATAAACTCGAATCAGTTTATTTGTCTGTGTGTGCATCTGTTGGCAGGTGTATGTCAAAACTACTTGACGGATTTTTATGAAATTTTCACCGTAAATAGACCTTAGGTCATGGACGACTCCATTAAGTTTTGGAGATGATTTGGATTCGGATTGGCATTTTTTTATGCCATTTTAAAGATAACGTCAAAACAAACTGATCTTCAGCCATGGACGACTCCATTAACTTTTGGAGATGATCCGATACCGGATCCGGGTTTGTATTTTCGCCCTTTTGAAGATAACGTCAAAACAAATTGAAAAGCTGGATTTTTACCAAATTTTAACAATGGATAGATATTATGCATCGGAAGAAACCATGAAATTTCGGAGGTGAAACAGATCAAGATCCCGAATCTGGATCAACATTTCACCATCTACTGTACGTTTGCATTAATTAAGTGTTGGCAACATTCATTGGCGGTCTGAAATCTCTGATAGCTCTATTACTATTATTATTACTATTATTATTATTATCATTATTATTATTATTATTATTATTATTATTATTATCATTATTACTAGCTAATCTATAACCCAAGTTGGAAAAGTAGTGTGCTATAAGTCCAAGGGCTCCAACGAGGATAGATCGATTGATTTGAGGTTTTCTGGACCCCAACGAGGAAAATAGCCCGGTGAGGAAAGGAAATAAGGAAACAGTGAGTACTCTCAAGCAAGGGAACTCCAACCCAAGACAGTGGAAGACCTTGGTACAGAAGAACTGCTCACCATATCTATAGCGTCTCATCTACATTACCAGGCGGAAAGTAGCTACGGAACAGTTACAGTGCAGTAGTTAACCCTTGAGTGATTAAGAATTTTTTGGTAATATCTGTGTAGACAGGTGTATGAGGACAGGGGAGAATTTGGAAAGAATAGGTCAGACTATTCAGTGTATGTACAGGGTAAGTAAAATAAGACGTAACCAAAGAGGTGCCCAATGTAGCACTATCTGGCTAGGCGAAGGACAATATATCTCTCTAGCGGTAGTATCTCAACGGATGGCTGGTGCCTTGGCCAACCTACTGCCTTCAACAACTTGGCAATATTCGTGGCGAGAAAAGTTATCCATCTGGTAAAAAATACATTACATATGTTCTTTATAACTTAAGACGTTAAAGAAACAAAATACGAATCCAATGCCTTTAACAGTATTAGTAAGTTTCTGATATGATCATGAGGCTGTAACATAAATACCGATATACTCTGTGGGAACAATTAGAGGCTAGAGAAATGTGACTTAATGAAATAAATAGAGTTAAATGGGCATAAAACAAATCAAATACTGTAATATACCTAACATTCTGAAACCTTTTCCTGTCTATTCTTTCTTAAAGAAAGTTCAACAACACACACAATATACATACATACATACATACATTATATATATATATATATATATATATATATATATATATATATATATATATATATATATATATATATATATACATATATACATATATATATATATACATATATACATATATATATACATATATACATATATATATATATATATATATATATATATATATATATATATATATATATATATATATATATATATGGGCTGATTTCAAAAAAAAAAAAAAAAAAAAAAAACACCTGAATTCGACAGGTATAAGTACAGAAGAATTGTCATTGACTTTAATCTTTCTTCGTGGCTAAGTGGTAAGTCACTGTCTATACAAGCTTGCCGGACCAGGGTTTAATTCCCGGCCGGTCACAAGCTCTTGTCTGTGTGATTTCGCCCGGGGCTCTGATCCCGAGGTCGTTAAGAGAATCTGGACATTAATGCATAAAAATATATGGCTTATTTGAACATGAAAAGCACGTCTAAATGTGCAAAATTTATCATATATATATCTATATCTATATCTATATATATATATATATATATATATATATATATATATATATATATATATATATACATATATATATATATATATATATATATATATATATATATATATATATATATATATATATATATATATATATATATATATATATATATATATATATATATATATATATATGTGTGTGTGTGTGTGTGTGTGTGTGTGTGCGAGCACGCGCGCGCGTATGCACGCATCAGAATTCCTGCATTCTTACTAAACGTGAAAAACCATCCACTTTTAACATGTCCTTCGAACATTGTTGCGGACCCACGGGAAAACTGGTTTGGTCACTGGCAGCAATGTCTGGTCTTTACTAATAAGACGCTCCCGTCACTATTATTAAGCCTCCTTTATTTTCTTACTTATGACCGGGAAGGTATTCTCAAATGACAGGGGAATCATCCTCAGCCTTGGCATGTTTTTTTTTTTTTTTTTTTTTTTTTATCTGCAGTTGCATTTTTTTTTATCTGCAGTTGCATTTTCTTACATATCTAAGTAAATTCTACAAAATATCCCTTCTCTAAAATGTCACTTTGATAACAGAAAAGGCCACTCGTGTATTATCATTATCATTATCTAGATTCCCATGGGATTTCCGTGCCCTCTGGGAATCCCTAAAAAGGATAACACTTATCTACGGGTAAATTAAAATAGCATTCTAATCCACTTAAATGGCATATAATTCTTCAATGATTATCTCAAGATATGTTGTTAAAAAGGCCATTGCACATAAATTTCTGGAACAAACATCTCCAAATCCAATGCCACCATAAAACTTAGTGTCATTGGTATATGCAATTCATTCTCATATACAGCAGCATGCCTAAAGTATTGAAACTGGTACAGATTTTTACTTTTGGGAGATGAAAATGGCGAACTAGTATCTGAAAGGTATTAACTTATCTCGATAATATATTGATATGAGTTTTTGTCACTCGTACAAGTTACTCTTTCCAGAATACCATAATAGTTGGCATATGGCCTGGAAGATATTCGCGAATAATTGAAATGCAGTATTGCATTTGTTTCTAGACGTAAATCTTGCTGAAACAGTTTTTAGCTCTGATCTCTATCAAGGGTAAAACATGACTCTTTCCAGCTGAATTCGTAAATGGTGTGCGAGAGAAATCTCACTACCATCCACAATCGTTATATCGACATGACAAGATTCTTAAGCTGGCCAGGATATCCGGATTCCACCATTATGGGTCTGCTTTTAAATGACACAAGTCTACATCGCACTGAATATGAAAATGCTGATGCTTTGCAATTAATAATTCACAGCTGGTACTTGAGGCCTACTTGATACCATTACCTTTCAGTCATAATGAAAAAAAAAAAAAAAAAAAAAAAAAAAAAAAAAAAAAAAAAAAAAAAAAAAAAAAAAAAAAAAGCTTTCATTGATCTTTTAAGTGAATTTTTTGTACCATTTAGTCCTAAACTGATGTACTACCATAAGTACATAATTACACTGCCTACCAACGCTATGTAAAATAAAAATTAATAAAATTTAAATTTCTTCGTAAAATCCAGAAACCTATTAGTTGATAAAAAAAAAGCTAGGATTAGTTCTAACATAGCATCAAACTAACTTAACGGCAGTGGAATTAAAAAACATTCATTTTGATCCTCGAGTATAGTAATCGCTTTAATATACCCCAAAAGCCACACATGACCTTGAGAAAAAAAAATGACGAAAGAGCTTTATATTTGTGGAAGCATATCTATTGTACTCATTCCAACCAATAAAGGCTTAAAGTAGACCCTGGAGTTTTCTATAGGCAGGGGAGACTCTCTTGGGCAAGCACAAACAAAACTCTCATAATGAATACGGCATAACCAGCTTCTCTAACTTCCCCTTTACTAAGAAGTAATGCCACATCGAATAATCAATGTTCGCTCAGCTTTTCACTTTCGTCTTCCTTGGCTGAGGAACAACCATATCGACGAAGCTCATTCATTCATGCCTTTAAAGAAGCACAACCACTGCACGGACAACGGAATGATACAGTGAGGAATACGACAGAATAAGAAGCACTTGGATTAAATTGGAAATCGTCACCTGCCTCCAGAATAGTTTCTTATTTCTTGAAACTGGTCCCCAGGTCTCTTCTGTCACGTACAAAAACGTATATACTGTATACATACAATCAATGCATGAAAATAGAGAAACACTGCTCTCATGTGTCAGTATACTGTTAAAAATTTTCCGTAAACAACAAAAATCCTGGAATAAATGTTGCCAGGCATTTACCGTTTTAAAAACGGATATAATGACGTAAAGGAGTGATATTACGGTCACCAAACCGTAAAAGATAACAAAAATTACGGTTGCCTGTATTTTACTAATATACGGATGAGACCAGTATATTTTTACGGAGAATTTCAGATTAAAATAACTTTTTTTTTTTTTTTCTAAAGCGTATCATAACTAATATCTGCTATATAGAGTAGTTCTCAAGGCCTTATAACCCAGAAAACCATCTATTCCCGTAATGCCGTTAAGCACATGAATGTCAAATTAGATATACTATCACCAAACACAGCCGAGTCCATCCAATTATGACACTGAAGCTCTTGGCAGCGTCGAAGAAACATTCTAAGATCGTTTTTAATTATGGCTGACAATTCACCGGGGTCGAAGTTTTCATACCAGCCATCAAACGACAGCCTTAAGAATTGAAAAAAAAAGAAGGGATGAGCGAAAATGCCCCTTATTTGAGTACATACTAAAGATCAAAACCTATCAGTAACAAATAACGAAAGTAGACAGTCAACATATCACCCCTAATTACAGTAAATTTTACACAAATGTCTCTTCCATAAATTTCACGTTTCTTGAATGCCTCCTCTTTTCTTTCCTCAGCCCATGTGTTTTCCAACCATTCACTTTAATTACCACAACTCGCCTTCATTTCTCCATCTAACGAAAGTATATGAAAGATTTTTTGTAATGTTACTATTCTTAAAATATTCTATTTCAATTGTTAACTACTTATTTTGTAGTTTACTTATTTCCTTATCTCTTTTCTTCACTCGGCTATTTTCCCTGCTGGAGCACTTGGGTTTATAACATCTTGCTTTTCCCACTAGGGTAGTAGCTTAGCAAGTAATAATAAAAATAATAATAATAATAATAATAATAATATGGCTCTGCTATTTTCCCCTAGTCTATTTATACCATTAGAAATTACCTAACAGTCCTTTTATATCATAAAAAAGTGTCAAACACCGCCATCCTTTGGTCGTCTGTCCGTTTAAATGACAATTCACAAATGGAAGTACAGTATTACCGAGGTCGGTTCAAATGTCAAGCTTTTTAACTAATTTCATTCATAAAACTATTCTTATATGATAGAGTTGGTAATAAATCTTTATCACGCTGTTATGTGTGAGAGAGAGAGAGAGAGAGAGAGAGAGAGAGAGAGAGAGAGAGAGAGAGAGAGAGAGAGAGAGAGATATCTCTCACAAAGTATACTTTAATAACCTATGATAAATAACCACTTAAATTAACTTCAAAGATCTTCCGCCAGTAACATATGCTTTTATATCATCAATATATAAAACAGTATGATCAACGACATATTTAAAATTGACACTCATTATTGACAGTTTTATCCACATCAAAAGTCAGCTAAACGCCAAACGTAAAATTATAGATGTAACATCTAAAAATACTCTCATTACATTGTCGATAATTGAGATATGTACAAATCTCTCATATTTTTATTCACCAGAGCAGGTAAGGCCTATAAATCCTTTGAAATTTCTATCTTCTATAAAAGGCAACATATACCAATGACCTGACTGGAAATTCAAAAGAATAAAACTACTAATTCTTGAAAAAAAAAAAAAAAAAAAAAAAAAAAAAAAAAAAAAAAACCACGGGTGGTGAGATGATAAGACATCAACGTAGGAGAGTTACGATCAAGGAGGTTAACCTCCTTGGTTACGTCCGTATTCGAAAAAAAAAATAAT
>NC_090735.1:111066460-111083960 GCF_036898095.1 Palaemon carinicauda
ACAGTTAACCCCTTGAGCGAAGAAAAATTGCTTGGTACCTCAGTGTTATAAAGTGTATTGGGACAGAGGAGAATGTGGAAAGAATAGGCCAGACTATTCGGTGTATGTGTAGGCAAATACAAAATGAGCCATAACTAGAGAGAGGGTCCAATGTATAATTCTCTCTGGCCTGTCAAGGACCCAGTAACTCTCTAGCGGTAGTATCTCAATAGGACAGTGACATTTTTTCTTAAACCATCCCCTTAGTGGATGTAATTTAATTGTACATACAAACACACAGGCGCACCCCCACCCCTCACACACACATACATACGCATATGTATAATTTTAATGGTAAATAAATCAATGTGACAGCAACCATAAAACCGGTATTTCAAAATCATACTTCTATGGCTATGCAATTTTACCAAAAAAATAAAACAAAACGAGTACAGAAAGACTCGCATGAAAAACATTTAATATATTTGAGGAAATGACCTCTTTATATATAATAAAAAAAACTACTACACTGACGATTGCATGTTATTCAACATTAACGAGTTCCCCCTCTCTCGCGAGTATCCGGCTTTCCCCCATTGCCAACAGTACACAAAAAAACTACATTCCTCTTATACAACGACAGCCTTGTGGCTGACGCCAGTGGCAAACCAGTCCCTAATGTACGCTTAGGAAGAAAGATTAAATTCTCTCTCATAATCTATATAACCAGTTTACAATTTGCCGAGAGGAAAAGCTGTGGGTCACAACGCTCAACTTCAGAATGAAGCAATTGATTTGTCTAAGAATTTTGGCGTTGCAACAGCAATGCTTATCGCCGCTGTATATAAATGGTTTAGACGAAAATACCCCTGCCTTAATATACGCAAACTAAATATAGATCAGGAGGATGTGGTGGCCTACTGTAAACGTCTCTGCCTGGCCATTGCCGGACTGGGCTTCGAGTCCCACTCAAGCTCGATAGTGTCTAGTAGCGTCTGCAGCCTCACCATCATTTGAGCTGAGGATGAAGGGTTTGGGGGAGCCAATATGCTCACATGCTGTTATATCAGCAGCCACTGCCTGGCCCTCAATGATCCTAGCTTGGGTGCAGAGGGAGCTGATCAGATGTATATATGGTCAGTCTATAGGTCATTGTTCTGCTAGCTAGGGCATTGTCTCGGTCCCTTATTTCTGCCATTCATGACCAACCTTTAAACCTTTATTATAGTACAGATGTGCACAAATTTCCTGAATATTCACAGCTATTAATATAGTTTTATCTATATGTAAACGATGGGAAGTAACTATACTTAACTTAATTTAATATGCATATGGATATCCATGGGAAACTGAACGTAACAACCCAATAATTAAATTAACTAAAAGAAAGAACAACGACATGGCTTAGGAAAATAGGGGATCCATTTCTTGTCATCTACTTCACCGTGGCGATAAATTAATTTCAATTTCAGCCCAACTAATTTATTGCTGTCATAAATTAATTTTACTTTGTCATCAATTATCTCATTACAACGTTCCTCTACTTCTAACTGACATCGAAGGTGTAAAAAGGTAAGCAAAAGTAATTATCTTTACTTCAAACTATATCCTAATATATTGTGATGAATTTGGATAGTTTTTACTGATATCTATGTCGTACTTGATATGTAAATTAATATCAATGACTTGAGATCCTATGCAATGAGAAATTTCATGCAAATAAAGGCAGGTGATTAGTATTCAATAATCAAGTATTTACATTAGTCTTCAGCCAGTAAAACTATAAGAATGAGATAAATCTAATATACTAGCCCTTACGGGATATCGTATGGCCATGCAATTAGGATTATAAAATATTTTGTACCAAAAGAGAAGGTGACCCAGCAAGAGCAGGGCCCTATGGAACCTTTTTTTTCCTAGTGTTGAATATGAAAATCATTGATTATTTACTTCAGCTGCAATATTATTGTAATAAATCGTGGTAAAAGGAGCGCAAAATATGCCCCACGGGGGGGGGGGGGCTTTGGGGAATTCGAGGGGCAAAAAAGAAGCTCGTAGCCTAGGGGTCCTGTCATGGGTTAAAACAGCGTTGTTCAGTAGATTCAGTTTACCCAGTGACTTATAGTTTGATAATACGAGGTTATGGAACAGCTTACCTATAACAGAAACATATCCATTCACAAAAGGCAAGAGCAATGGCTATAAAGGAGATAGGTCTAAGTAGTCAAACTTACTATAATCACAGTACTAAAAGACATGGATGTCTACGTTGGACAGTAGATGGACTCATCTCAACAATTGAAGTACATAGTTCCATGAAAAATGAGGCAATCAAATCTAAGAAAGAATTTTTTTCTTTGCAACTATAAATAAATCACAAATAAGAGGAACTTTATTCTCGCGCAAAAACAACGAAGTCTGTAATTTGATTGACGATAAAAAATCATTATTAAAAGAAATAAATATCCACAAGACATGGCTGCTATAAACCACAAGTCAATAAAGATTTGGGCACACTAATCTAATTTATTTCTCTTTGCTTTATTGAAAAGTTTTTATAATTTATACAGGAAATATTTAGTTTAATGTTGTTACTGTTCTTAAAATATTTTATTTTTCCTTGTTTCCTTTCCTCACTGGGCTATTTTCCCTGTTGCAGCCCCTGTGCTTTTAGCATCCTGCTTTTCCAACTAGGGTTGCAACTTAGCAAGTAATAATAATAATAATAATAATAATAATAATAATAAGTGAAAGAGACCGGAAAACAAAATTAAAGTTGAGGTGTAAGAAAGTAGGATGAGGAGGATATAGCCATGATAAATATACTAAGAAATAAGTAATAAAAACATCAGACAAAACCAATGGTTATGTAGAAGGAAGAAATACGATTACTAAGTCGACAAAACAATCAAGAGAAAAAATCAACCAAGGGAAAAATCGACAGATGACCTAAGAGAAGTTAAACAATCAATTATTCATGTTCTGCCGAAAGCAAGTCGACACTTATTCACAGCTCCTCCATTATGCCACCATATCTATTACACAATATTCGCTACTGCCTCCCAGTAAGTATTGCTTTGTTTCACTAAAAGTTACCGAAAAGAACAGCTTTACAATAAACATGACCTTGACATTTAGTAAATGGACATCTCAACTACCGAAAACTTACGACTAATTGACAATACGAATTTTTTTCCTCCAGCTATTTACCTTTTCTTTCTGGTAATATTTAAGATATAATCCAACCGAATACATTCTAATTAATTCGCGATGTCATTTTACAATGCGTAAAATAAAAGAAGCAATGGTAAATAAGCTGAAACTTAATAGTATCAACAACAACAACAACAAAAGGGTCCAAAGAAGTTAAGAATCTTAATGGTATCATGATGTGTTCATTTCTATGAGAAAAAAGGAAAGATATTTAAAAGCGGCTCTATAAAAACGTTTGACAAATTCATCCCATATGAAGTGACTTTCTAAGCATCTATCATGTAAAAAAAAGATTCTAAAAAATCTAAATTTTAAAAAAGTAAGAAAACCTTGTATGTAGATGTAATTAACATTAATGTACCATATTACCATAAGACCAAAAATTACTTATTCCGAGTACTTGGTGAAAGAGAAAATCTAGCACATGAAGGGAGTGATATGGGAAGTGAACAGCCTCAACAGATTCAGATATCTCCACAAACCCGTCATTTGTTTACCTTCCGCACCAAGCTGTAGAGAGTTACCCACAGCCTGAGACCCAAACTGCGACTTCCTGTTTACTAAAACCCAATATCATCAAATGTATTCCCCGTGAAAAATCTAGATACAAAGTTTCATTTCCATTTGGAGTTCTTTTTACGGGTTTAAAATATTAAGAATCTGCCTATGGCATATGTATTTACGGATATCAAGAGAAAAATTACCATCAAATAAGAACCAACAATAATAGTAATCTATAACATTCCTTCAATAAGATCTATTAAATAAAACAACGAACACATTCTCAGGGTCAGAGACTATCAAATATACAAACCAGCAAATGTCTTATGAAAAAGTACTGTAGTGACACAGTGATCTCCCTTTATATAATAAATTATTTTTCATGTAACGTTGACGGCCAACAACTAGAAAAACAACAATCTCCAACATACCACCCAAACTAGCGTGTTGTAGTTAGGAAAAGGGGAGGGGGTAGAAAAAATTGAATCTCTCTGTGCGCACGCGCGTGCACCTGTGTCTAAATATTTAGCCATAATTTTTGACGGGTTACATACAAGTAAATAGTTTCTGCCAGATAAAACGTAATGCGTATCAATAACTTTTTTAAACTGAAGTCTTGCACAGACCAGAAAAACAGAATCAAATTTCTAAGCAAAAATGTAGGCCTATTGATTTGTCGTGAAATCTGTTTAAGGTATACTTCCGTCAGACCAGCAATCTACGAATTCGCATGAAAAAAAAAAAAAAAAAAAAAAAAAAAAAAAAAAAAAAAAAAAAAAAAAAAAAAAGCTACACGAAGTATGTGTAAAGCGTCACTGCTAAACAGCTCAGTTGGCCGTGACTCAGGTGAAGAGATGTTATCAGGTTTAAAAGAACTCGAAGCCATAATTACGCAAGGGTACTGGTGTTGAAAAAGAAGAACAAATAAAACGATTATGAAAAACTGAACAATTACAGTATCAAGATAAAAATAAATAAAGAATAAGAAAATTTAACAAGGAAGAAAACATCCCCCTTACGATGTTTTTATCCAATTGTTCACAACAAAAGAAACCATCAAAGTAGAAAGTTAAGTGTCTTTTAATTACCCAATGATTTTCAGGGGCTTACGCTCCCTTCAATAGTTTTGACATTAACACTTATATAATGAGCACTTCGTTTGATTAATTAACATGATTAATAACTCATAGAAAACGAAGTACAAAAGTCCAGACTTTAATACTTCTCGACGCAAAAGGAGTGACTTCTCTAGTTAGCCTCTCTGCCAAGGAGAAAAAGGTACTCTGGCTATCTGAAATCTCCTCAAGTAAGCTCAAGGATGGAGGTTAGGGGGGAGGGGGGGAGGTTTGGTAAAAGGAAAGAAAAAAAAAAACTGGAGAGCATCTTCTCCAGGAGAAGTGAGGACCTCTCCTCAAGAAGGAATTGGGTGTGAGGACAAATGCAGATTACGTCTAATTACGGCTAAGAGTGCAAAATCGTCCACTTCCTTCAACCCTACTCTTATGAGGACTAACCTTACTGTGTATACTTGAGAGAGAGAGAGAGAGAGAGAGAGAGAGAGAGAGAGAGAGAGAGAGAGAGAGAGAGAGAGAGAGAGAGAGAGAGAGAGAATTATCAACACTGAAACGGGAAGAAAACGGTTACAGACCATTCTAGTGAACCCATGGCAAAGTATATTGGTCATCATCATAATCATACACTTCAACTTCAGCTTTCCTATTATCAGCATCACCTTATCATTACCTTCATTATAGAGGCCTTGTTTTTGGTTGGCTTGGCTCGTTTGTTTGTCAGCCTTGTTTTCAAGTAGGTTTATTACCACGACTATATAAGGAAAATTTGCGGCAAGATTTTAAGAATATTTTATGACCGGTTGCCCTCAGGAACGGTAACAAGTATTTAGATTCTTGGAGAGATAGGAATGTTAACTTCTTGGGAGACATAAAAATATTAACTTCTTGGGAGAGATAGAAATGTTAACTTCATTGGGAGAGATAGAAATGTTAACTTCATTGGGAGAGATAAAAATATTAATTTCTTGGGAGAGATCGAGATGTTAACTTCTTAGGATAGAAAGGAATGCTAATTTCTTGGGAGAAATACTAAAGTTAATTTCTTGGGAGAGATAAGAATGTTAATTTCTTGGGGAGAGATAGAAAAATTAATTTCTTGGGATAGATAGAAAATTTAATTTCTTGGGAGATAGAAAATTTAACTTCTTGAGAGATAGAAAAATTAATTTCTCGGGAGAGATAGGAATGTTAATTTCTCGGGAGGTATGTGAATGTTAACTTCTTGGGTGAGATAGAATTGTTAACTTCTTGGGGGGATAGGAATGTTTCTTGGGAGAGATAGGAATGTTAATTTCTTGGGAGGGATAGGAATGTGAAATTTTTGGGAGGGATAGGAATGTTAATTTCTTTGGAGGGATAGGAAGTTAAATTCTTGGAAGGGATAGGAATGTTAAATTCTTGGGAGAGATAGGAATGTTAACGTCTTTGGAGAGATGGGAATGTTAACTTCTTGGGAGGGATGGGAATGTTAATTTCTTGGGAGGGATGGGAATGTTAATTTTTTGGGAGAGATAGGAATGTTAACTTCTTGGGAGGGAGAAGAATGTTAACTTCTTGGGAGGGAGAGGAATTTTAACTTCTTGGAGGATTAGGAATGTTAACTTCTTGGAGGATTAGGAATGTTAATTTCTCGGGAGATATAGGAATGTTAACTACTCGGGAGAGATAGGATTGTTAACTTCTTGGGAGGGATAGGAATGTTAACTTCTTGGGAGATATACATACATACATACATATACCAAGGCACTTCCCCCAATTTTGGGGGGGTAGCCGACATCAACAAGAAACAAAAACAAAAAGGGGACCTCTACTCTCTACGTTCCTCCCAGCCTAACAAGGGACTCAACCGAGTTCAGCTGGTACTGCTAGGGTGTCACAGCCCACCCTCCCACATTATCCACCACAGATGAAGCTTCATAATGCTGAATCCCCTACTTCTGCTACCTCCGCGGTCATCTAAGGCATCGGAGGCAGCAGCAGGGCCTACCGGAACTGCTTCACAATCGCTCGCCATTCATTCCTATTTCTAGCACACTCTCTTGCCTCGCTCACATCTATCCTCCTATCACCCAGATCTTCCTTTACTCCATCCATCCACCCAAACCTTGGCCTTCCTCTCGTACTTCTCCCATCAACTCTTGCATTCATCACCTTCTTTAGCAGACAGCCATCTTCCATTCTCTCAACATGGCCAAACCACCCCAACACATTCATATCCACTCTAGCTGCTAACTCATTTCTTACACCCGTTCTTACCCTCACTACTTTGTTCCTAACCCTAACTACTCGAGATACACCAGCCATACTCCTCAGACACTTCATCTCAAACACATTCAATTTCTGTCTCTCCATCACTTTCATTCCCCACAACTCCGATCCATACATCACAGTTGGTACAATCACCTTCTCATATAGAACTCTCTTTACATTCATGCCCAACCCTCTATTTTTTACTACTCCCTTAACTGCCCCCAACACTTTGCAACCTTCATTCACTCTCTGACGTACATCTGCTTCCACTCCACCATTTGCTGCAACAACAGACCCCAAGTACTTAAACTGATCCACCTCCTCAAGTAACTCTCCATTCAACATGACATTCAACCTTGCACCACCTTCCCTTCTTGTACATCTCATAACCTTACTCTTACCCACATTAACTCTCAACTTCCTTCTCTCACACACTCTTCTAAATTCTGTCACTTATAGTCCAAGATTCTCTTCTGTGTCTGCAACCAGTACAGTATCATCTGCAAACAAAAACTGATTTACCTCCCATTAGTGGTCATTCTCGTCTACCAGTTTTAATTCTCATCCAAGCACTCGAGCATTCACCTCTCTCACCACTCCATCAACATACAAGTTAAACAACCACGGCGACATCACACATCCCTGTCTCAGCCCCACTCTCACCGGAAACCAATCACTCACTTCATTTCCTATCTTGACACATGCTTTACTACCTTTGTAGAAACTTTTCACTGCTTGCAACAACCTTCCACCAACTCCATATAACCTCATCACATTCCACATTGCTTCCCTATCAACTCTATCATACGCTTTCTCCAGATCCATAAACGCAACATACACCTCCTTACCTTTTGCTAAATATTTCTCGCATATCTGCCTAACTGTAAAAATCTGATTCATACAACCCCTACCTCTTCTAAAACCACCCTGTACTTCTAAGATTGCATTCTCTGTTTTATCCTTAATCCTATTAATCATTACTCTACCATACACTTTTCCAACTACACTCAACTTCTTGGGAGGGATAGGAATGTTAACTTCTTGGGAGAGATAGGAATGTTAATTTCTTGGGAGAGATAGGAATGATAACTTCTTGGGAGAGACCGGAATGTAGCTTCTTGGGAGAGATAGGAATGTTAACTTCTTGGGAGAGACCAGAATGTTAACTTCTTGGGAGAGATAAGAATGTAAACTTCTTGGGAGAGATAGGAATTTTAACTTCTTGGGAGAGATAGGAATTTTAACTTCTTGGGAGAGACCGGAATGTTAACTTCTTGGGAGAGATAAGAATGTAAACTTCTTGGGAGAGAAAAGAATGAAAACTTCTTGGGAGAGACCAGAATGTTAAACTTCTTGGGAGAGACCAGAATGTTAAACTTCTTGGGAGAGATAGGAATGTTAACTTCTTGGGAGATATAACTGTTAACTTCTTGGAAGATATAAATATTAACTTTTGGGAGAGACCGGAATGTTAACTTCTTGGGAAGGGAGAGGTAGGAAAGTTAACTTCTTGGGAGAGACCGGAATGTAAACTTCTTGGGAGAGATAACTTAACTTCTTGGGAGAGATAAATGTTAACTTCTTGGAAGAGGCCGGCATTTTAACTTCTTGGGAGGGATAGGAATGTTAACTTCTTGGGAGGGATAGGAATGTTAACTTCTTGGGAGAGATAGGAATGTTAACTTCTTGGGAGAGATAGGAATGTTAACTTCCTGGGAGAGATTGGAATGTTAACTTCTTGGAAGAGACCGGAATGTGAACTTCTTGGGAGAGATAGGAATGTTAACTTCTTGGGAGATATGGGGAATGTTAACTTCCTGGGAGAGAGAAATGTTAACTTCTTGGGAGAGATAAATATTAACTTCTTGGGAGAGACCGCAATGTTAACTTCTTGGGATGGGAGAGAGAGGAATGTTAACTTCTTGGGAGAGACCGGAATGTTAACTTCTTGGGATGGGAGAGATTGGAATGTTAACTTCTTGGAAGAGACCGGAATGTGAACTTCTTGGGAGAGATAGGAATGTTAACTTCTTGGGATGGGAGAGATTGGAACGTCAACTTCTTGGGGGAGACCGCAATGTTAACTTCTTGGGAGAGACCGGAATGTTAATTTCTTGGGATGGGAGAGATTGGAATGTTAACTTCTTGGAAGAGACCGGAATGTGAACTTCTTGGGAGAGATAGGAATGTTAACTTCTTGGGATGGGAGAGATTGGAACGTCAACTTCTTGGGGGAGACCGCAATGTTAACTTCTTGGGAGAGACCGGAATGTTAATTTCTTGGGATGGGAGAGATTGGAATGTTAACTTCTTGGAAGAGACCGGAATGTGAACTTCTTGGGAGAGATAGGAATGTTAACTTCTTGGGATGGGAGAGATTGGAACGTTAACTTCTTGGGGGAGACCGCAATGTTAACTTCTTGGGAGAGACCGGAATGTTAATTTCTTGGGATGGGAGAGATTGGAATGTTAACTTCTTGGAAGAGACCGGAATGTGAACTTCTTGGGAGAGATAGGAATGTTAACTTCTTGGGAGATATGGGGAATGTTAACTTCCAGGGAGAGACCGGAATGCTAACTTCTTGGGAGAGATAGGAATGTTAACTTCTTGGGAGAGATAAATGTTAACTTCTTGGGAGAGACCGAAATGTTAACTTCTTGGGATGGTAGAGAGAGGAATGTTAACTCCTTGGGAGAGACCGGAATGTTAACTTCTTGGGAGAGATAGGAATGTTAACTTCTTGGGGGAGATGGGAATGTTAACTTCTTGGGAGAGACGGGAATGTAAACTTCTTGGGAGAGATAGCTGTTAACTTCTTGGGAGAGATAAATGTAAACTTCTTGGGAGAGATAAATGTTAACTTCTTGGGATGGGAGAGATAGGAATGTTAACTTCTTGGGAGAGCTCAGAACGTTAACTTCTTGGGAGAGCTCAGAACGTTAACTTCTTGGGAGAGAGATCGGAACATTAACTTCTTGGGAGAGAGATCGGAACATTAACTTCTTGGGAGAGATTGGAACGTTAATTTCTTGGAAGGGATAGGAATGTTAACTTTTTGGGAGAGAGATCGGAACGTTAACTTCTTGGGAGGGATAGGAATGTTAAATTCTTGGGAGGGATAGGAATGTTAAATTCTTGGGAGAGATAGGAATGTTAACTTCTTGGGAGGGATAGGAATGTTAACTTCTTGGAAGAGATAGGAATGTTAACTTCTTGGGAGAGATAAGAATGTCAACTTCTTTAGAGAGATAAGAATGCTAAATTCTTGGGAGAGATAAATGTTAACTTCTTGAGAGAGATAGGAATGTTAACTTCTTGGGAGAGATTGGAATGTTAACTTCTTGGAAGAGATAGGAATGTTAACTTATTGGGAGAGATAGGAATGTTAACTTCTAGAATGTTAACTTCTTGGGAGAGATAAGAATGCTAAATTCTTGGGAGAGATAAATGTTAATTTCTTGGGAGAGATAGTAATGTTAATTTCTTGGGAGAGATAGTAATGTAAACTTCTTGGGAGAGATAGGACCGTTAACTTCTTGGGAGAGATTGGAATGTAAACTTCTTGGAAGAGATAGGAATGTAAACTTCTTGGGAGGGATAGGAATGTTAACGTCTTGGGAGAGATCGGAACGTTAACGTCTTGGGAGAGATTGACGTTAACGTCTTGGGAGAGATTGACGTTAACTTCTTGGAAGAGATAGGAATGTAAACTTCTTGGGAGAGATAGGAATGTAAACTTCTTGGGAGAGATAGGAACGTTAACTTCTTGGGAGAGATCGGAACGTTAACTTCTTGGGAGAGATCGGAACGTTAACGTCTTGGGAGAGATAGGAACGTTAACTTCTTGGGAGAGATCGGAACGTTAACTTCTTGGGAGAGATCGGAACGTTAACGTCTTGGGAGAGATAGGAACGTTAACTTCTTAGGAGAGATCGGAACGTTAACGTCTTGGGAGAGATCGGAACGATAACTTCTTGGAAGAGATAGGAATGGAAACTTCTTGGAAGAGATACGAATGTAAACTTCTTGGGAGAGATAGGAACGTTAACTTCTTGGGAGAGATAGGAACGTTAACTTCTTGGGAGAGATAGGAACGTTAACTTCTTGGGAGAGATCGGAACGTTAACATCTTGGGAGAGATCGGAACGATAACTTCTTGGAAGAGATAGGAATGTAAACTTCTTGGAAGAGATAGGAATGTAAACTTCTTGGAAGAGATAGGAATGTAAACTTCTTGGAAGAGATAGGAATGTAAACGTCTTGGAAGAGATAGGAACGTTAACTTCTTGGGAGAGATCGGAACGTTAACTTCTTGGGAGAGATCGGAACGTTAACGTCTTGGGAGAGATCGGAACGATAACTTCGTGGAAGAGATAGTAATGTAAACTTCTTGGAAGAGATAGGAATGTAAACTTCTTGGGAGAGATAGGAACGTTAAATTCTTGGGAGAGATAGGAACGTTAACTTCTTGGGAGAGATCGGAACGTTAACGTCTTGGGAGAGATTGGAACGTTAACTTCTTGGGAGAGATAGGAACGTTAACGTCTTGGGAGAGATTGGAACGTTAACTTCTTGGGAGAGATAGGAATGTAAACATCTTGGGAGAGATAGGGACGTTAAATTCTTGGGAGAGATAGGAACGTTAACTTCTTGGGAGAGATCGGAACGTTAACGTCTTGGGAGAGATTGGAACGTTAACTTCTTGGGAGAGATAGGAACGTTAACGTCTTGGGAGAGATTGGAACGTTAACTTCTTGGGAGAGATCGGAATGTTAACTTCTTGGGAGAGATAGGAATGTCAAAATCTTTGGAGATCTAAGAATGCTAAAGTCTTAGGAGAGATAAATGTTAATTTCTTGGGAAAGATAAGAATGTAAACTTCTAGGGAGAGAGAACTGTTAACTTCTCGGGAGAGATAACTGTTAACTTCTCGGGAGAGACCGCAATGTTAATTTCTTGGGATGGGAGAGATAGGAATGTTAACTTATTGAGAGAGACCGAAATGTAAACTTCTTGGGAGAGATAAGAAGGTAAACATTTTGGGAGATAAATGATAACTTCTTGGGAGCGGCCACAATGTTAACTTCTTAGGATGGGAGAGATAGGAACGTTAACTTCTTGGGAGAGATAGGAATGTAAACTTCTTTGGAGATATAGAAATATTAATTTCTTGGGAGAGATTGGAACGTTAACTTCTTGGGAGAAATAAGAATGCTAAATTATTGGGAGAGATAAATGTTGATTTCTTGGGAGAGAGAGGAATGTAAACTTCTCGGGAGAGACAGGAATGTTAATTTCTCGGGAGATATAGAAAAAGTTAATTTCTTGGGAGAGATAAGAATGTTAAGTTCTTGGGAGAGATAAGAATGTTAATATCTTAGGAGAGATAAGAATGTTCATTTCTTGGGAGAGATAAGAATGTAAATTTCTCAGAGAGATAAGAATGTTAATTTCTTGGGATAGATAAGAATGTTAATTTCTTGGGAGAGATAGAAATGTTAATTTCTTGGGAGAGATAGAAATGTTAATTTCTTGGGAGAGATAGAAATGTTAATTTCTTGGGAGACAATTTCTCGTAGAGATAAGAATGTTAATTTCTTGGGAGAGATAAGAATGTTAATTTCTTGGGAGAGATAGAAATGTTAATTTCTTGGGAGAGATAGGAAGGTTAATTTCTCGTAGAGATAAGAATGTTAATTTCTTGGGATAGATAAGAATATTAATTTCTTGGGATAGATAAGAATGTTAATTTCTTGGGAGAGATAGGAAGGTTAATTTCTCGTAGAGATAAGAATGTTAATTTCTCGGGAGAGATAAAAATGCTAATTTCTTGGGAGAGATAATGTTAATTTCTTGGGAGAGATAAGAACGTCAATTTCTTGGGAGAGATAAATGTTAATTTCTTAGGAGAAATAGAAATGTTAATTTCTTGGGAGAAATAGAAATGTTTTTAATTTCTTGGGAGAGATCGGAATGTTAACTTCTTGGGAGAGATCGAAATTTCAATTTCTTGGGAGAGATAGAAATGTTAATTTTTAGGGAGATAGGAACGTTAACTGCTTAGGAGATATGGGAACGTCAACTTCTTGGGGGAGATAAGAATGTTAATTTCTTAGGAGAGATAGAAATATTAATTTCTTGGGAGAGATAGAAATGTTAATTTCTTGGGAGACATAAAAATGTTAATTTCTTGGGAGATTTGACTTCTATGGGTGAATTGCTCAGTCATGCTTTCAATATTCCAGGCTTCATAAATGGTAGTCGCTTAAGGATGGATAAAAAAATCCAGTTATTGATGAGAATAAACAACCGATCGAAGCAACAAAGATGAATATCCTTAAAAAAATGTAATATTTACCAGAAGTTTGTTGCATCAAAAACAGTCTTAGTAATATTGGATGGACACCTATTTACCACTTACAGTTGTAATAACAGATAATACAAACTACAGTTGGAGGTTATCAATAATAAGGCTAAGGTCTGTTTCTTATAGGTCGTTTCAATCAATTGATCTCATTCATTCATTTTCTAGAAATCCTTTGTAAGATAATCCAGTAATATCACATATACCCAAGTATAAAGTGACGCTTTTGATCTGTAATGAAACCACTAGAATATAATTCTTAAAAGATAATTCGTTGAATGATTTAGATTGCTGCAAGTAACAACTACTTTTAGACTAATGTCAAATGTGGTAATAAAAGGCATAAAAAAGAGAAAAAGGGGGAAGGATTTTTCCAAATTCCTTTTTACACCCATAAGAAAACAGCCAAGTTTAATATAGAAAGGGAAGTTGATATTCGAGGGGACACCAACAAGCATTGAGATTTGAGTTCCTCAGGCCGAGGCATAGCTATGATACTGTAAAATTTAGACAAGGATGAAAGAAAAAAAAGAATAACTACTTCAGAGGGAAGCGGAGAAGGAGAGTTAGACACGGGGTGTAACATTATCAATAATACAAATGGTGGAACTACATCTGACTGAGCCGAGTCTTTGAAAGTTTCATGTCAGCAACAGGAAGCATATCCGGAAACAGCTTCCAACTCTCATCTACACGAGAAGCAGTTCTATTCTACTTGGTGAGCTACTGCTATAAGAAATTTCATGTTCATTAAAATTGCATTTTGAATTTTTCTCGGAAAAATCTTGTGGGACGTTTAAACTCATCAAATTTTATTTAGAAATTTTTTAATTACTTTTACTGAAAATTGCTATGAAACCAGCCAGTAATACTTTGTTACCTAAAACGACTAAAGCAGCTCAGTAAATCTTTAGAGCCTCAAAACAAAATCATGGCAAAAATAGCTTCCTAATATTCTTCCAGGCCTCCTATGCCCATTAAATACCTGCTAGGCCATGTACTGTATTTTCCTTCCAAGACTATGCAAACAAATCACCCTATTTATCTCATCCTTTATTAATTAAAATGTTCTTATTTCTTTTTTTTACCTAAAATCTGTGCATGCATACCTGGTAAGGGTCACGAGCAGAATTGTAAATTCAACGTAGATTTACCATCCTCTTTGTGATGGTCATGAGTTACCTAGTAAAACCGTTGTCGGCCAAAAGTAATAATTGGAACAGCAAAAAAGTTTCTTTTCCTCAGAGCTTTTAGCATTGTATACAGTATAAGAAATGGTATAGAAGAAAACATTTGTATTCTTGAAATAAGAGGCTTCATAATTGCACCAGTATTCGATAACAAACAAATGCACGCAAAAGACGCACACATACATATACACACATATATGTATGTATAGACATGTTTGTATGTATGTATGTATATATATATATATATATATATATATATATATATATATATATATATATATATATAATATACACATGCATACATATAAATACATATATATATATATATATATATATATATATATATATATATATATATATATATATATATATATATATATATATACATACATATAAATACATATATATACACATACATACATATAAATACATATATATACACATACATACATATAAATACATATATATATATATACATACATACATATAAATACATATATATATACACATACATACATATAAATACATATATATATATACACATACATACATATAAACATATATATATATATATATATATATATATATATATATATATATATATATATATATATACATACATATAAACATATAAACATATATATATATATATATATATATATATATATATATATATATATATATATATATATATATATATATTGTACATACACACATACACGTCATCATCAGCCGTTACTAGTCCACTGCAGAAGAAGGGCCTCAGATATGTCCTTACACCCGCGTATGTTTATGGTCAATGCCTGTCCAAACCTGCAAACTTTTTTAGTTCGTCAATACATCGTCTTCTCTCCCTTCACATGCTTCTTTTGCAATCTTAGGGACCCAATCTGATATTCTTAATGTTCATATATCTGCCATTCTCATTATATGTCCTACCGATATCCATTTCTTTTTCTTATAGGTCGTCAGAATATCCTCTACTTTAATTTCATTCCGTACACATGCTGCTCTTTTCCTGTCTAAGTGTTATTCCCAGCACTGTTCTTCCCATAGTTTTTTTTTTTTTTTTAATTGTAACAAGCCTATGTTCTAAGATTTTAGTTAGGCTCAAAGTTTCCGATGCTCAAGTTAAACTAGTAGGACCATGTGATTAAATACTTCTTTCTTATAGTAAGTGGCCTTTTACTTTCAAATCTAATGGTTTTCCTTCTTTTAATTTCGGCCTCGTGTCCAGGGGAAACACTATCTGCCCTAAATGAATATATTCATCAACAATATCTAGGTTCATCCATAACTCTTATTTGCTGTCCCTTTGTATTTTCATTGAACATTATCTTAACTTTTATTCGTATTCATTTTCAGTCCCACATTTCTGCTTCCTCTATTAAAATCTCCTTACATCTTTTGCAATTCCTCCCATGATTCACTTAACAGGACTATGTTATCTACAAATCTTGAATTGTAAAGGTATTCCACATTAATATTAATTTCTACATTTTCTCAATAAAATTTCGTTAAACTACTTCTGGCCATGCTGTGAATAATTTAAAAGAGATGGTGGTATCCCTGTATAACTTCCTTCTTAATCGGAATTTACTCGCTATATATATACGTAAGTTTAGGATTTGTGTACCTAATGCATAAATAGGTTCAAGTGTTCTAACAAAAAAATCTCTTCCTCGTCATTGAAAGGCTTTCATTAATGCTGAAGTTTTGACAGAATCAAAAGCTTTCTCATAGTCTATAAATTCCATACATACTGGTCTGTCATAGTCTATTAATTTTTCCATTAGTTGGTTAATTACATGGATATGGAGACTTATTGAATGCTTCATTCTAAAGCCTGGCTGCTCTCTTGGTTGATTAAAGTCCAGCTGTCTTCCTATTTGGCCTTATATGATCTTTGTCAATATTCTATATATTATGCAGAGTAAACTTACTAGGCGGAGATATTCACGTCTTTTGTGTCACTTTTTGTGAATTAAAGATTTTCCAACCTGTACGTATAAAGCATTTTTGCTAACGTTTTGTGAAAAGTTCAGCGTAATAACTGTGGAATCTCCTCTAACTATTTTTAAATCAATTGTTAGGCTATCTTCTTTTGCTGCTTTTACCCTTTTCATACTTTTTAATGTTTTCTTTACTTCTAGTACTGTTACCTTTGGTATCAGCTCAGGTGTTTTATTATTTCTATTGGCAAAGTTATTCCTTATATCACTATTGCATAGCTTTGAGCAGAAATCCTTTGCAATTGTTATCACTCCATCTCTATCAATGATAATATTTTCATTTACATCTTTTAAAGCAAACATCTGTTAGCACCGTGTTCCACGTCTTCTTTTCATCGATCTGATGCTTCTTCCCTCTTTAGTATTTCCTCACTTTTGGTCTAATTGTGTTTACGAGTATCTTAGGTTTTTAGCTTGTTCAATGGCTTGGATAGTATGATATCTCTTCAGGAAACATGGAATAAAAAAATTACCCCTTCACGGGTTCCTTCGTTAATTCTACACAATACATGAGATATGATATGGGGGATGAATGCGGAAAAGACAGTAATGGCCCGAGAGAGAGAGAGAGAGAGAGAGAGAGAGAGAGAGAGAGAGAGAGAGAGAGAGAGAGAGAGAGAGAGAGAGAGAGGGGGGGGTGTTTCACCTATTGAAAATGGATTACTGTCTAGACTCGAGGCTCTCTAGATACTATTAAACATATTTTGATATACACAAATTTTTTTGGCAGAGTCAAATAACCCAAGCCATTCTAAGATCCGGTTATTTCACGAAAACCTTGTTAATCTTATTCTAATAATTATTATTATATAGCTGGGAGATGAACATTTAAGAAACTTCCCCTACACTTTTACTAGTCTGGCTAATTATTTTATAATTTCTGGCAATCAACGTGGTTTGTTTCTCTCGTCTCAGAA
>NC_090735.1:111096460-111098960 GCF_036898095.1 Palaemon carinicauda
AGTGAGGAAAGGAAACAAGGAAAAATAATATATTTTAAGAACAGTAACATTAAAATAAATATTTCCTATATAAACTATAAAAACTTTAATAAAACAAGAGGAAGGGAAATTATATAGAACATTGTGCCCGAGTGTACCTTCAATCAAGAGAACTCTACTCCAAGACAGTGGAAGACCATGGTACAGATGCTATGGTAATACTCAACAATAAAGAACAATATTTTGATTTTGGAGTGTCCTTCTCCTAGAAGAACTGCTTGCCAAAGCTAAAGTCTCTTCTACCTTTACCAACAGGAAGATGGCCACTGAACTATTACAGTGAAGTAGTTAACCCTTGGGTAAAGAAGAACTGTTTGGTAATCTCAGTTTTGTCAGGTATATGAGGACAGAGGAGAATATATAAACAATAGGCCAGACTATTCTGTGTATGCGTAGGCAAAGGGAAAATGAACCGTAACTAGAGAGAAAAATCCAATGTAGTACTGTCTGAGTAGTCATAGGAATCAATATCTCTCTACCGGTAGTATCTTAACGAGTGGCTGATGCCCTGGCCAACCTGCCACCATATATAGCTTACATGTACATGCATATGTATTATATACATACATATATAAATTCTATATGCCATTTTAACCTTATTGAGGAGAGGTGCCAGCAGGATAGTCTTGAAGTTTTGAGAAAATCACTTGGGATAGAGTTGCCTTTTTTCTTGACCCCAAGCCACATGTGGGTTGACTGGTAAACAGTAGAACAAGATTCAACCAGATGGCTCTGTAAGCCCAATGCCTTGTCGCTAAGGTCTAATTACAATTCCCTCAGCATGACCACTGTTGTGGCTCACAACTGAGTAATCATTTACATGTAAGGTGTAATATAGCCCGTCTATGTATTACATGACTTTGCACTTACATTCTACTCTCGCTATCTACTTGGATCAAAAACATTAATAATAAAACTTTTCCTGTTACCCCATTAGAAAAATGTAAGCATTATTCTGTAATAAATAAGTAGCCTATATGTCTGAGCCATAACGCCAAATCTACGCACACTCCATTCAATTACTTTTACATAGTAAATACATTACTATTATAAAAGTATAATGATCTTTTTGTAGAGATGCCCTGACAAAAGCCATTAGTTAGTAGCTGAAACAGGTGTCAGCAAAAGTTGAATAAATGGAGCAGCACAGTAACAAAGTCCGTCTCATCTTTCTAAACTCTATTCTTGAAGAGAAGAAAGGTTACAGAAAACTAGAACACTGCTGTTTTAAAATACCCGATCGAATGAAAATTGCCTAAGAACGACTAAAAGCTTATGTCTCTCTCTCTCTCTCTCTCTCTCTCTCTCTCTCTCTCTCTCTCTCTCTCTCTCTCTCTCTCTCTCTCTCTATATATATATATATATATATATATATATATACTGTATATATATATATATATATATATATATATATATATATATATATACACACACACATATATATATATATGTGTATATATATATACAGTATATATATATATATATATATATATATATATACATATATATATATACTGTATATATATATATATATATATATATATATATATATATATATATATATACAGTATATATATATACAGTATATATATATATATATATATATATATATATATATATATATATATATATATATACAGTATATATATACAGTATATATATATATATATATATATATATATATATATACAGTATATATATATATATATATATATATATACATATATATATATATATATATATATATATATATACAGTATATATATATATATATATATATATATATATATATATATATATATACACAGTGTATGTGTCTACTTACATATACGACAGATATAGAGACCAACAAGAGATATTACTTCCCTTAATTTCAGAACATATGCCCATTGACAAGTATATACACCACCAAATTCAAATTTTGTGTCTGCAGATATTTACCTAATAACATCAACCCCAAAGTACTATACGACACAGATTATTAGAGACCACATCTCAGTCCCTCTTGCTTCAACCCTTTCTTGAGTTTAATCGAACGATCAATAGATCAGGAAATTCCTTCAAAGAATTGTATTCCACAGACAATTCTAGGATGAAAATCCACACAACGTTATATTAATAATATAAATATCAGATAATTACTCTTGTTGTTTTCAGTCCATGGCAAGCATTATACAGTATATAATGTCTCGTTTATACAATGTCTCGTTCTGTAAGCAAGTGCGTATCTTAGTCCGATCGTAATTTAAAGCGAAAATATATTCTTGTATCAAATTAGAGACAAATTACAAATTATGAATTCAATTGGACGGGTGATTTTTCGTTGATGATGATATCAAAATTAGTACTATTAGTATCAGTTTTAATAATAATAGCAAAAATAACAAATATTCTTCCCTATTTTCTAAAATACCTACAAAATAGTCTCAATGCCAGCTACTAGTAATGATTCTTGGTTTTA
>NC_090735.1:111106460-111108960 GCF_036898095.1 Palaemon carinicauda
GTAGCCTGTGTCCCTCTGTGTATGATGTAGAATTCAGCGTCCTAGTTTACTGCTGCATTGAAGTCTCCCATTAGGACAGCTAGCTTATTGTTCACTTCTTGTCCAAGTCGTCTGTATAGTTCTTTGTTCTGGTCTTGTGATTGATGTGGTGGTCTGTATATTTTCTATGGTGTTAATATTTATACCTGTGAATTCGTATCAGGTTTCTCATTTAATTTCTATTGGATTTAGGTGATTTTTAACACGTAACATTAACCTTAAATTTTTTTGTTTTTGTGGGGGGGGGGGTTAAGGTGATCCTTTTTGAAAGGTTTGAAACCTGGGGTTTTGTATTTCCGATAAAATCCTTGTTGTTTGGATTTAGGTGATTTTTAACACGTAACATTAACCTTCAATTTTTTTGTTTTTGTGGGGGGGGGGGGTAAGGTGATCCTTTTTGAAAGGTTTGAAAACCTGGGGTTTTGTATTTCCGATAAAATCCTTGTTTTTTTTTTTTTTTCTTCTTCTTGAATCCAAGTCTTGGTAATGCCTATGATATCTAGTTCATCACTATCTATCATTGCCCTGATGTTTTTAATTTAGTTTCTGACTGACTGATCACTGAATTGGGGCAACTTTAAAGAAATTCTCTATCTTTTTTTCTATTCCTCTGCAACTTTGCTAGTTTCCCTGATTTACTAGTGTTTTAGTTTAACTTTTATCTGCATTATCTAGATTTTCTGCCAAATTTTCTCTATTTACTGTTGGGGGGATTTTCAAAAGGCCACGTTTGTCCTTTGTCTACCGTGTTCCTTAAGTAATTGTACAGGTTAAGATTGAGTTGGTTTCTGCATAACCTACGGCTTTCTTCACTAAAGTGTATTCCGTCTCTCTTGTAAAATTTTCTCTTGCCATAGAAAGTGTCCTAGGGATCTATAAATTCAACTTTTTTTCTGGCATATAGACATAAACCTTTCACTTATCCCCATGGCCTTACTGAGGGTAAAGTAGCTGACACAGAGTCTTGGGAGAATACCTATAACTATTATTTTATTGGTTTTGTTCCCAGCTGTTTCTACAGTTTTTTTTTTTTTCTAGTTTTTTAAACCAAAAGTTCTGTTTGGCCAGCATCATCCTTTCTTAAGAATAGATCGTTTCCGGTTGCCTGAAAAAATGATTAGTGGTCTTTTTGTTCGCTGTTGTAGTTTTTACCAACTACTACTTCTATCTTCTGCGTGTTAGCACCTCGATAGGACATGATCTTTCTCATTTTTTGAGGGCCGAAGTGCTCCCCTTGGTCCTTTACATGGAGTTTCTAATTAACACAGGCTCATCTTCCTCTTCTTCTGCTAGGAGGGGCATGTTTTATGCGGCAGTTACATTTCTAGGCTGTTTTTTGGTCTTGGCCTTTGCTGGCTTACCTCTAATGGGTTTCATGAACTCTGTTTTTCTTAATATCTATTCCCTTTCTAGGTTCTGCCCTATATTTTACCTTATTTTGTATTTCTTGGATACTAATTCCATTTTCTACAACATCGTCTATGACTTCCTGGTTTCTTATTTCTAAGTGTTGGAACTTTGACATAATCGCTGTCATTTGTTTTCTTAATTCTTGGTTTTAATTTTTCAATTTTTTCTATTCCCTGTTCCTGCTGGTAGAACACGCACACAGAATTATGATTCATTGTTTGCAGTGCACCCTTCTTTGAATCGACACAGCATTTGTTTATCAGGCACTTTGCACTTCAGTGTCTCACTCACCCTTAATCATTCTATGATATTGGCTAATGCTTATCTTTCTGGAGATCTCACCTAATAACTTCTATAATTACTAGCTTTGTGACAACTGCTGCGACATCCGCTTATCCGGGATGACTTTCCCACTTTTCTGTCGCCAACCACCAGTTAAGTCTCCTCAACGTTGGGCTGACCCTAACGTGCCACAGCTCCCACCTGAGCAGCACAAGGCAAATGCCTGTTTTCTCGCCAGGAATGACTAGCGATTACTGGGATTTCCGGATATCCAAGAACAGCCAGACTCTTAGGTACAGCCATACTCTTAGGTACTACTGAGTATTACCAAGAAGCAGCAACTGGGCTTTTCAGTTGGCCAGGATTCCAACAATGCACAAAAGGTATGTGAACTTCAAAAGCATTCGAGCCTATTTCACTAAGCACGAGTCACAGGGAGTGGGCAACTATTACAAGTTAGGAATGTACTTTGCGGGGCACTAATATCACTATTCCATTATTGTGTCCTTGTCACCCTGGGATTCCTCCATCCCAGTCTCTCGAAACCTGTGAGCGAGTTCCTAGCGTTGTTTATGAAGGTTTCAGTCTCTGCTCTGACGCATGAGGTAGCTGTCAACTCCTTAATGCCTAAATGTGTATAGGCTAGATATAAATAGCCAACGTATCTAAATATCTAATTTTATATAAGGAGAGAGAGAGAGAGAGAGAGAGAGAGAGAGAGAGAGAGAGAGAGAGAGAGAGAGAGAGGAGAGAGAGAGAGAGAGAGAGA
>NC_090735.1:111113960-111126460 GCF_036898095.1 Palaemon carinicauda
TATATATATATATATATATATATATATATATATATATATATATATATACAGTAATGTATATATATATATATATATATATATATATATATATATATATATATATATATATATATATATATATATATATATATAGATTTTATGTATGAATTGCTTTTGTGGCGTCAACGTGTTTCCGGTAGGAATCTTTGTATAATCTTAAGATTTCCCAGTGCCAGAACTGTCATAATTGTTATCATTATTATTATTATTATTATTATTATTATTATTATTATTATTATTATTATTTTTATTATTACTATTATTTTTAAATAACCTTCAACCCTAGTCGGAAGAACAGGATGCTACAAGAACTAGGACTCCAACAGGGAAACTATCCCAGTGAGAAAAGGACACAAATAAAAAACTATGTATGTAAAGTAATAGTAAAAAGATAATCTGTCATATACAAATAACGGAAAAAGAATCATGTCAACCTGTTCAACATAAAAACATTCGCTTCAAGTTTCAACTTCTGATGTTCCACCGATTCAACTTATTGTTAGAAAGATCATTCCAAGATCTGGCCATAGCTGGAATAAAACTTCTGGAACACTGGAGTGTTGAGAATTATGATGGAAAAAGGCAGGCCTCTTAAAACTAACTGCATACTTAGTACATGATGGTATAGTCTGGGAAAATCTGAAAGCAAGTGATGGTCAAACTTGTAAAAGATATTTTATGCAACATACAAAAAGAATTAAATGTATGAACGACGGTGTCAGAGATTGATATATAGTTCATCAGTAAGAAATTGAATAACCTGCAAGTTTTTGTTCGACAAATTAAGATGAGAGTCAGAAGCTGACGACCAGACAGGTGAACAATACTCGAGACAAGGTAAAATGAAAGAACTAAATCATTTCCGAATAGATTGATCACCAAAAAACTTTCAACTTTTTAAATAAGCCCCCTTTTTTGTGTAATTGTAGATCAAATGTTTTTCAAAAGTAAATTTACTGTTAAGAATCACACCTAAAATTTTAAAAAGAGCTATAAAGTTAAAGAAACATTATAAATGCGGAGTTCTGGATGACGAGGAACCAATGTCCTCGACTTACTTTGAGTTTTGTTAGGATTTAACTTCATGCCCCATGATTTGCACCATACACTAATTTAGCTAGATCTCTAGTAAGGGATTCAGCAACCCCAGATTTCCATTCCGTAAATAGAAATGAAGCAAAGAGAATAGCATCATCTGCATATGCAACAAACTTGTTTTATAGGCCAAACCATATGTGTATATAGTATGAAAAGTAATGGGCCACAGAACACTACCCCGAGGAACACCAGATAGCACTATGGATGGTGCTCATCAACAACTCTTTGCAATCTATTATTTAAAAATTAAATACTTATCCTAAGAAAAGACTCACGTACTCCTAACTGTTCGAGTTTGAAAAAAAAAAAAAGTCGCATGGTTAATATGGTCAAAGAGTGCAGGAAATCAAGGCCAATCATACGAACTTCTGACTACAATCTCGGGATTTCTGTATAGTATTGGAGATTCTAAGAAAAGCATCTCATGCTCCAAGGCCTTTATGAAAGCCAAATTGCAAACTAGGAAATGTTTAGATGTTTTGCCAAAAGACGTTCAAAACTATATGAGGAAGTGCCTGGCTATATGTATATGTGTGTATACATATACATATATATATATATATATATATATATATATATATATATATATATATATATATATATATATATATATATATATGTATATATATATATATGTATGTATATATATATATGTATATGTATATATATAGATATATATATATTCCTATATCTTTCCTGTCATGCTGGGGTAGGGGGAGAAGGAGTAGTCATACACTCGGAAAACAATCTCTCAAAAATTGCCGAACAAGAGGGTTGTAGTTAGGAAAGGAGGGGGGGGGGGGTTGGGAAGGATTCTGTGTGTGTGCATATCTATCTAAATATTTAGCCGACATATCTAACGGGTCGCGTACACTAGTATATCAAACTTTCAATTCTTAAGTCCTTATGATAACGAAACAGCAGCATAAGTCGTCATTACAGGCGTCCTTGTACACACGTCAATGCATTGTTCCTGTGCTGCTATTAACGGATCAAGAAGCAGGAAAATTTTTAACTAACCCACTGAAGTCAGTCGAAAACAATGAATGATTAACGTGAAAATATTTTCTTTTTTCTCATTAAATCTCAAGTATTTACAAGAATTTAATAAATGCCTTTGACCCAAGTTTTAATATCGAGGTATATCATAAGGTAGCACATACCTTATTCAGAAATATATGCTAATTCATATTTCAAATGTCAATATAACAAATCATTTTAAAAATAGAGAGACGCTCCCGGATGACCGCTCTTCTTACTGGAAATTTTAGGAATGATTTATGATGGCTACGAACATCTGCCTAACCTGAGGATATTAGATACCCATTTAATAAACAGAGAGAGAGAGAGAGAGAGAGAGAGAGAGAGAGAGAGAGAGAGAGAGAGAGAGAGAGAGAGAGAGAGAGAGAGAGAGAGAGAGAGAGAGAGAGAGAGGTGTGTGTGTGTAAACTCTCCTGTATTATGAAGGCTAATAATTCTCTAAAATAATTATGAAAATGAAAGACCGCAGTCTACAAACTTATATCTACACGTTGCATTTTTAAAATGTCATTTTGATAATTGAGGCACCCAAAGAACACCGTGTTATTGAAGGGTGAACTAACATGAATAAAAAAACATTACAAATTTATCGAAATGTATATATATCCTTACGACAGTGTGATCTGCTTATAAGAATGTGGACCTAGTCTATCTGTTTCCTTGTACTGAATGTGATTTTCCTTTATTCACGATTACTGTGACTAAATGAAGCAATATAACACCTTCTATATATCAGATTGACTTTCAAAATAAGGATTTTGAGTAATACAAATCAATATGAACTATGGGACTGTCTTATATTCCAGACCGTGACTTATCCCAAGTAGATGTTTCATCAAAAGAAATTGTGCTAATTATAATCGCGTACTTTCACACATCCTACTTTCTAATAAAAGTAATCCTAACCCACTACCTCAAAGTTGATGTACAAAATTACCACACACACCCACACACACACACACACACATACACCAACGTGTTTAGTGGCATTATGTTCATACCTCTTCAACGAGTTATGATAAATCCAAGACTTCTCATAAATGTTATCCCGATTAGGCATGTATTATTAATGATTATCATTATTATTAATTATTATTATTATTACTAGCCAAGGTACAACCCAAGTTGGAAAATTACGATGCTATAAGCCTAAGGGCTCCAATAGGGAAAAATATCCCAGTGAGGAAAGGAAATAAGGAAATAAATAAATGATGAAAAGATGAGAATAAATTAACAATAAACCATTCTAAAAACAGTAACAACGTTAAAACAGATATGTCCTATATAAACTATTAACATCATCAACAACAGATATGTCATATATAAACTATAAAAAGATTCATGTCAGCCTGGTCACCATTAAAACATTTGCTCCAACTTTGAACTTTTGAAGTTCTACTGATTCAACTACCCGATTAGGAAGATCATTCCACAACTTGGTAACAGCTGGAATAAAACTTCTAGAATACTGCGTAGTATTGAGTCTCGTGATGGAGAAGGTCTGGCTATTAGAATTAACTGCCTGCCTAGTATTACGAACAAGATAGAATTGTCCAGGGAGATCTGAATGTAAAGGATGGTCAGAGTTATGAAAAATCTTATGCAACAAGTATAACGAACTAATTGAACGACGGTGCCAAAGATTAATATCTAGATCAGGAATGAGAAATTTAATAGACTGTAAGTTTCTGTCCAACAAATTAAGATGAGAATCAGCAGCTGAAGACCAGACAGGAGAACAATACTCTAAACAAGGTAGAATGAAAGAATTAAAACACTTCTTCAGAATAGATTTATCACCGAAAATCTTGTAAGACTTTCTCAATAAGACAATTTTTTGTGCAATTGAAGAAGACACAGACCTAATGTGTTTCTCAAAAGTAAATTTGCGGTCGAGAATCACACCTAAAATTCTAAAAGAGTCAAACAAATTTAAAGAAAGAAAATCTGCCGAATCTAAGATTTCCTCTCATAAATATTAGCCATTGTAGACATTATGTATAAAGAAAATATGTTACTTTGTGATTTTCGCCCTAAATTTGCATTAATAATAAATTTCCACCTGCACACAACAATAATATCCTGAACATATTCAATAAATCATTATGCATAAAGCTAAACTGCGGTCACTTCTTAACCAAATCTCACCGTATTAATAACTTTCAAGAAATTACGAGATCTTTTCTGAAGACATTTCCGGATATATTTTAAAGATATTACTCTCGGTTATGATGGCAATAATAATACTGCCCAAAACCATTCTTGAATCTTTAAAAACGTTGCAAAATAAGGCATAACCCATAAGAAGCCTTAGATTAAAATCAAGTCGTCCAATTACTTCATAAATATATCAGTTAGGTTCTACGAAATATAGCTGAATACTTAAATTACAAAATGAAATATCACATGCAATCATAGGAATATGTGAAGTGATTATATATATATATATATATATATATATATATATATATATATATATATATATATATATATATAATATGGAGATATGTTCATAAATGAGCATTAAATATACTGAAAACGTTTAGGCAAGTGAATCACTCAAGTGTTTTGTATGCTGATTATTTTACTTCACTTTCCTGCTCAAACCATGGCGAGGTTTCAGCATTCTACCCTCAATGTCAATATTTAACTAAAATTTCACGAGCATGAGCTAATTATCATTAAAATGATATTGATCTTATTGATATAATAAAGTTGGCAAGCAGGTCAATTGCCACATATTTCTCAGAATTTAAGATAAACAACATTATTGAAAGCAAAAACCTCTCGACAGTTACCTACTCTTGACTTGTCAGTTACTACACGAGAGGAAGTTCAAAGGAAAGAAAAGCGCAAAACGACCCCTTTGGTTGCAGACAATGTAATGGAGTTGTGAACAGGAGGAAAGAATAGCCAATATGGTTAGTTTTTCAAAACGCCAGTCTTTCAGGTATTTAGGAATTTCATGCTTTCCTCTCTGTTTCATCATTTACATTGCCCCTTTTGAAGAGGGGAAGTCCGCTAACAGTAATCGATTTGACTTGGGAGCCAAGTCTAATTCGGTCTCTTCATTACACGAGGTCTAATTCGGTCTCTTCATTACACGAGGCCTAATTCGGTCTCTTCATTACACGAGGCCTAATTCGGTCTCTTCATTACACGAGGCCTAATTCGGTCTCTTCATTACACGAGGCCTAATTCGGTCTCTTCATTACACGAGGCCTAATTCGGTCTCTTCATTACACGAGGCCTAATTCGGTCTCTTCATTACACAAGGCCTAATTCGGTCTCTTCATTACACAAGGCCTAATTCGGTCTCTTCATTACACAAGGCCTAATTCGGTCTCTTCATTACACAAGGCCTAATTCGGTCTCTTCATTACACAAGGCCTAATTCGGTCTCTTCATTACACAAGGCCTAATTCGGTCTCTTCATTACACAAGGCCTAATTCGGTCTCTTCATTACACAAGGCCTAATTCGGTCTCTTCATTACACAAGGCCTAATTCGGTCTCTTCATTACACAAGGCCTAATTCGGTCTCTTCATTACACAAGGCCTAATTCGGTCTCTTCATTACACAAGGCCTAATTCGGTCTCTTCATTACACAAGGCCTAATTCGGTCTCTTCATTACACAAGGCCTAATTCGGTCTCTTCATTACACAAGGCCTAATTCGGTCTCTTCATTACACAAGGCCTAATTCGGTCTCTTCATTACACAAGGCCTAATTCGGTCTCTTCATTACACAAGGCCTAATTCGGTCTCTTCATTACACAAGGCCTAATTCGGTCTCTTCATTACACAAGGCCTAATTCGGTCTCTTCATTACACAAGGCCTAATTCGGTCTCTTCATTACACAAGGTCTAATTCGGTCTCTTCATTACACAAGGTCTAATTCGGTCTCTTCATTACACAAGGTCTAATAGTGCTCCGTTTAAAAGTTTCTTACCTTCTTACATTGCCATAAAAAAATGTATTGTGTGGATTGACTAAAAGGAACTTTTTTTTCTTATCAATGAAACCTACGTCTTTTGAGTAAAGAAGTTGAAGGAAAAAACGTCCATCATTGCTTGACTACTGTCAGTTACTAAACATGAATATCGAAACTATCATAATAAACATGTGTAGAGAGAATACTATATTTTGTTTAATGCATATTCTTATGTATTGTACAGAGAGGCCTAAATTTGTCAAGAAAATTATAGCCCTATAATATTATACAAGTATATTTCCTATTTCACCTCAGGTTTTCACTTAAGCCAATCCTCGTCAAATTCCATCTTATGCCAATCATAAAGAAGCAAGCAGTAACTTCAACTGTTTCTCAGAAGGACAAAAATTCCCCCTCCATTGCGATGTTATTTCAAACCTATTTATCTACATACATATATATATATGTACACATACACATATATATATACATATATATACATACACATATACATATATATACACATACATATAGATATACATACATACATATACCAAAAGCACTTCCCCCAATTTTGGGGGGTAGCCGACATCAACAAGAAAAAACAAAAAAGGGGACCTCTACTCTCTACGTTCCTCCAGCCTAACCAGGGACTCAGCCGAGTTCAGCTGGTACTGCTAGGGTGCCACAGCCCAACCTCCCACATTTCACCACAGATGAAGCTTCATACTGCTGAGTCCCCTACTGCTGCTACCTCCGCGGTCATCTAAGGCACCGGAGGAAGCAGCAGGGCCTACCGGAACTGCGTCACAATCGCTCGCCTATTTATAAACACTGAAATTGATAGACAATCACCGCTCTCAGATCATGAAATAAAATTGGAAAAGAGATTTGAGAAGACTATCCATACTTAGACTAAGTAAGCCAAAAACGTGTCATAATTCCTTTAAAAGATAAAATATGAGTATATGTGAAGTGATTAGTCAAATCATGCTTGGTCACGGGAAAAAATATATACAGAATGTACCAACCAATTAAAGGATGGTCATCTTATCTCTAAAAATTCAAGATAAGAGTCCATAATCTTATTCTATCAAACATTGCCTCTAATTCCTCTATTCTACAGTATTATCCAAAAATGTCCAGCCAGTAAGACTACAGAAAGAAAAAGAAGAATGGGTCATCAATATCAATTTCACGGCCGGATGAAATTAACCACAAGTATAATTCATGACTTGTTTATTCATACTAATAATACAGCAAAAAAAAAAAAAAAAAAAAAAAAAAAAAATTAAAGAAGTGTAGATTTCAAAGTAAAGCAATAAACTTGAATCGATCTAATCAGTCTTTGTGATTACATCTACAGTATTTGTTTCCTTAACGTCATTTCAATGTAATGTTTTACTAAAAGAACCCAAAACTTTCAGCTTCTTAAGACGTGCGTTGACAAGATACACTTTTAGAATACTATACAAAACTGATTATGGGAACGGATGTGGTTTACCAAGAAGCAAAAAAACTACGAACTCAGTTGATACAATTCAAAATACACAAAATCGACTAGTTATAAGAGTAGTAAAATTTGTTTTAATTCTTACCACGGAAGTCTTTAAAGTGAGATTCTTCCAAAAAATCTGGTAGGAGCAAAACAAAAAATTCTGAGTACCAATGGAACTAAAGCTTAATCATTCTTAATAATTTTTATAAGAGTGTATATATACTGTATATATATATATATATATATATATATATATATATATATATATATATATATATATATATATATATATATATATACATATATATATATATATAAAACTACATTCTTGAATGGTGAATCAATAAAATCTTTGGATGTAGTCATACGTCAACATAATTCAATTTACTTACTCGAAACATTCAAAGCTAAATCTCATGATGCAATTTAATTGAATAAATATGACTTATCTACAAATCAAAATGTATAGACCACAGGTTTTCCTATTACAATCTCTTTGCACTTCTCATCAAATTTATTAAACGTTTTCTTAACTTAAACTAACAATCACTATCTGTATAAAAGAATCACTGGGAAAGAAGAGACTTGTGCCTTAAGAGTAACCGTTTCATCCCAAAATGAGGACCATGATGATAAAATGGAAGTTTTATTTAAATAATCATCATTTTACATGTGGTAAGTATTCTCCATTATATCTGAAATTTGTGTATAAACCTGGGTGGTTTTCGTAAAAAAAAAAAAAAAAAAAAAAGAAATAAGAAGAAAATCAATGTCATATAACAAACGGAATGTACCAACCGTGTTTCACACAATTGTACATAATATATACAAAAGGAATTATGTACAATTGTGTGAAACACGGTTGGTGGGCAGGGAGAGGATGTGAACTCAAAGGCAGATTGGAAACGACTGAGTTATATTGTTGTGGAACACTCTCCTTATATACAAAACCTCAAGGCAACAGGACATGACAAGTTCACAAGACAGACATTATCACAGAGGAAAAACCAGACAGGAATTTTCATGTTCGTTTTAGTGCGAGGGAGGAGCGAAAATACAAGCATAATATATACAAAAGGAATTATGTACAATTGTGTGAAACACGGTTGGTACAGGAATCTTCATGATGTTCAGAAAAACGTCATTAAATATGTCAGTCACGCTGATAAGCAAAATACTTGAACCCTTACGCAAGACACATCTCATATATTGCAGGATGCCAGAAAACCTCAAATCAATCAATCAATCGATCTCATGTATTCTGACTGGAATATATCCTCAAACTGATGAACCAATCTAATGACTTAACTTCAATCATATATAAATCTTAAAAATTTACTACGGAATTGAAGGTCAGTAATACATTCAACCCTTCATGAATCTATCACAACACCAATAGTAAAATTTTGAAACAAAATCAAAGCTTTCCATTAGCAATAGCATTATTTCTAACCAAGTTAGAATCCTTATAAAAAAAAAAAAAAAAAAAAAAAAAAAAAAAAAAAAAAAAAAAAAAAAAAAAAAAAAAAAAAGCTACAAGCCCCAGGGGTCCATCAAGAAAAGCAGCCTAATGTGGACAAGAAGTAGAGAATTAACAAATAAATTGTAAATAAAAAATATATAGAAAACATATTAAGATCAGTGACAATGTGCAACAGAGAATTCCTTAACAAATTATGAAATGAGACTTCTGTCACCCTGTTCAACATATAAGAATTTGCAACAAATTTGAACTTCTCAAGTTCCCTCCTCTCAACAACCAGACTTGTGAAGATGATTCCACAATCTGATCACAGCTGGAATAAAACTTCTAGAACACAGCGCAGTATTGAGCTTTATGATAGAGAAGGCGAGGCTTAGAATTAACAGCATTACGTACAGGATTAGGACAGTATAGGAAGATCTGAATGGAAAAGAGGGTCAGAATTATGAAAATTCTAATTGCTCATGCACACAAAACTAACTGAATGACGGTGCCAGACATTAAAATCCAGATCAGGGGTACAATTTAATGGTTATGACTATGATTTACTAGCATTATTTATTTTTTTCTAGATTTTTCATTAAAATCCTTAGGTTTCATAAAGGAATCAATAAATAAGCAAATCCGACAAAAGATAAAAGACCACTATAATCACTGTTAAATACTTCAATGTTTTAGAGAACTTGGCATATCAATTACAATTACATTACCATGAATTAAGATCAGTTTTATCAATTTAATAACTTTTACAATAAGTAAACAATATCCACGACAAGAAAACCTCATGTGTGCACAAAAACCTATATTCATACTTGATGTACACGCATATGCATACGATATAAGCTACTAGGAAGACAATATTTTATATGGTATTTGAGCTGACGAAGGACGGAAATAAATTTTTAATCAATTTTACGGACAGTATATTCAAAATTTCTATTAAGTATTCTACACCAAATAAACTCTTGAATTTAACAAAGAAAAAGTATCAGACGACTTTTGATAGAAAACACAATAAACATTATCATTTCCCCAAAGATGATCCCGAAAAAGAATTGCAGACTACAGACACCAATGAGTAACTAATGAATGATGCGATTTAACCAATATCCTTCTCTTATGATTAAAGGTTTATAATTCACTCGAGTTCCATGTAAGACTGAAACCTTCAAACCAAAAATCTCAAAGGTTTCAAAAGGAGAAAAAACGAAATATAAATAAACATGCCCTATCATTATGTATATTATCAGTAAGAAACCCAGGATTTATTCGAAGTGAGAAAAACTAAATTGTAATTGAGTTTTAGTGAGAACCCACGTTATAATGTTAAAACCACCATCACGATACGAAACACAAACTACAAAAATTACATTTTTAAATTTAAAATTAATTTTCGAACACTTACCTGTATAACTTAATTCAGCCGATCACATCTGTGGAGCCGACACAGATGTGATCGGCTGAATTAAGTTATACAGGTTAAGTGTGAGACAAACTACATTTACCTCAGACAAGTCTACAGCTCATAAGAGTGGGCGTGTCATTAAAGTATTGGCCATATGTTAACTGTTCGTGATACAAATTGTCATGAACTGACGTTTGGTTCTTTTGAATTTACTAATTTACTAAATAAAAGTCTTGATATTAAACCAAAATTATCTATATTCACTTTTCGTTACATCACTTGCGAAGTTTAAAAAAGATTAATGATATATAATGAATTAATCAATTACCTCACACTCAAATTTGTTTTCTATTATTTTCTACTAATCGTATCACGCCATCCTGCAGCTAACATGAACAACTGAGATGTGAAATCACATTACAGAGCAAATGTATGCCCTATATGTACCGTATGTCATATCTTAATTACGAGCAAAGTATACTACAAAATAACAATTTGAATGACCATATAAAGAGATCACATACTCCAACAAAAAGGAAAAAAAATCTCTGCATGTTCAATCAAAGAGGATTCATCTTTTAGACTGAACAATGTTATTTATGTACATATACATCATAGCATGGGACAGAGGCTAAAATAACTCATTGCACAACCAACTGGCACAATCGTCAGTAGTACACAGACAATAAAAACGCATTGGGGGGATAACAAACAAAACACGCTGTACTAACACGAATCGATACTTACTCATTCATTCATTCATTCATTCAGCAACACACCAAAACTCCTCCCCTGCTGCGCCAGACAACCCCCTCCCTTTAAGATGGTCCTCAATGAAATTGAATAAAAGATGCAAAAAAAAAAAAAAAAAAAAAAATGGTGCAAAATTGATTGAGACTACCTCATTACCTGCATCTTCAGTGAATGCTTACTTATATATATATATATATATATATATATATATATATATATATATATATATATATATATATATATATATATATATATATATATATATATATATATATATTTACACACATACATACATACATATATATATATATATATATATATATATATATATATATATATATATATATATATATATATATATATATATATACATACATATATATAAAATATCTGCACAGGAAATATCTGGAGAATGAAATGTATTCAATTAAAAAAACAAACTGTCTCGCCAAATTAAAACTGTTGTTTATAATACTTCCTTATTTAAATAATGGTTGTATTTCTTACCTAAGGAACATATAAATACTTACATGCAATACTGTCTTGATTAAATCTATGGATGTAACACTTCAGAATTTCATGAAATTTCATAAATGTCAACTACAGTATACCCCTTGCACAAGGATTAAATCATAGGAATTATGACATATTTGCAGCAACTAACTGCATATATGTTTGCATTTCATGTAGATAGAGTAAGCGCGCATGCATTCGATCTTTAAACATCTTACGAGGGTCGCAAAAATTATCATGTACTGGCAGATTCGACGTCACGTACAACCAGACTAAAAATAACGATCTTGGCATCCATGCTCAACATATCTATCCCATTCTCTCCCACCTCCCAACCTGCAGCCCCACCACCACCACACCCCTTACCAATGAAAATCAAAGAACGGGCCCAAACTCCTCCAATAACCCTTAAAAGCCTTTGATTTCCTTCATGTAGGGTAGTTAAAAGATGAGTTCAAACCCCACAATTGCTTTGACTCCATGTAACAATCAGGGAGAAGAAAAGTGGGTGGAAAAAGCCCCGCACCAAATTCCAAACACCGATGACGCCTGCATGGCTTCCCGTCCCGTAACTGGACGAATAGATAAATCTAAATTACCTGGTATCGTGACATCAACGTCCAATGCCAGCTAATTGGACGTATACACAGTCAGGCTGGCAAAAGGAGAATGGCGCAAACAGATCATGCTGCTATGCAGGTATGGAAGCACCTGGGGACAACGGTCAGGACCATGC
>NC_090735.1:111136460-111163960 GCF_036898095.1 Palaemon carinicauda
ATACCACGTCCTCTCCTACCCAAGGGCTTCAATTCAGGTATACCCTGGACTAACTCATTCTCCCTTGTTAAAATATGCCCCATCCATCTCCATCTTGATAATCTAAACATAATCGTTCACATTGGGCACCTCTGCCACCTCACCAATTACTGCATTCGTTATATGCAGTTGCCGTTTGATATTCACGACTGGTGCCCATAAGTTAAAATGTATATTTTAAAATTGGCTGTAAACTGATCTTCAATATGACCTCCCAACCTTTTTCAGCATGCCCATTGTTGTTCTGCCCTCCCAATTCTCTCCTTGAATTCTCTTAAGTAGTGATCCATTGCAGGTAATGATAGTTCCTAAATATTTGAAAGTATGAGTTGGATAATATTACTCCTCCAATAAGGCATTTCGTCTGATCACCACTCTGAATCTGCGTGACCTTTCTCCCCTCCATTACCAACCTATCAAATAATTCCTGCACTTCAACCATCGTTATTAATTATCATTATTAATCATAATCATCATTATCATCGTTATCATCATTATTATTATTATCATAATCCTTATCATAATCATTATTATTATTATTATTATTATTATTTGCTATGCTACACCCCTAGTTGGAAAAACAGGATGCTATAAGCGCAGGGGCTCCAACAGGAAAAATAGCCCAGTGAAGAAAGGAAACCAGGAAAAATAAAATACTTTAAGAATCAGTAACATTAAAATAAATATTCCCCTCAAGCAAGAGAACTCTAACTCCAAATAGTGAGAGACCATGGTACAACGGCTATAGCACTACCCAAGACTAGAGAACAATGGTTTGATATTGGAGTGCCCACCAAGATGAACTGCTTACCATAGCTAAAAGTCTCTCTTCTACCCTTACCAAGAGGAGAGTGGCCACTGAACAATTACAGTGCAGTGGTTGACCCCTTAGGTGAAGAACTGCATGTTGTCAGGTGTATGAGGACAAAGGAAAAATATGTAAAGAATAGGCCATGCTATTCGGTGTATGTGTAGGCAAAGGGAAAATAAACTGCAACGAGAGAGAGTGATCCAATGTAGTACTGTCTGGCCAGTCAATGGACCCAATAACTGTCTAGCGGTAGTATCTCAAAGGGTGGCTGGTGCCCTGGCCAACCTGCTACCTTTCTTTGCCTAGTGTCAATTAAAACTATACAATCTGCGTATTCAAGATCACACAATCTATGGCCCCCTTTCCGTTGAATGCCATTGTTCATTCCTTGCATTACCTTGTACATAAGTCACCATAATAAACGGTAGAGGGGACAGTATTCCACTTTGTGGTCTTGACTTCAAATGCATCTAAAAGACTACCTTTAACCATTAACCTACAAGTTCCACTATGTTTATCCATTATGATATTTACAATCTTTTCTGATATCCCATAGTGTCTCGATCTTTTTCAACATAATGTAAAATACTATCAAAAGCTTTCTAAAAATCCACAAAGCACAAACAAGAGACGATTTTAGTGCGTTACGCTGTTTAGCTATATGTCGTACAATATAAATTATCGTCACAACCTCAACCCTTTCTGAAATCCACTTGGTCTTTTTGAAGCATTCTATCTGTTACAAGTTCTATTCTATTCAATATTACCTTGGAAAAAACTTTCATACCTACTGGTGACAATGTGATCTCTCGCCAATTCCCGCCGTCTTTCAAATCTCCTTTCTTGGGTACTCTAACAAAAATCATTTTTTTCCCATTTAACAGGTGTGACTTCATCTCGCCATATATGATTGAATAATTCATTGAACACAATGGGTGTTTGAATCTCATCAGCCTTCATTTTATGTGCAATATCATCCATACCTGGAGTCATAGTTTTTCAGTTGTTTGATTGCCCAAACGACCCCTGCCAATCTAATCTTACTCCCATATTTGTACATATACAGAAAAAAAAAATATATATGTACAGAACACAAATTTCATTATTCTAATAAGAACTTCGGTCATAATTTTCAAATAGCTTTAAAGAAGGACAATTCACAATCGACTTTAAAATAATAACAAATGAGAGAGAGAGAGAGAGAGAGAGAGAGAGAGAGAGAGAGAGAGAGAGAGAGAGAGAGAGAGAGAGAAAAAAAAAATATCCCTCATAACACTACTAACACAAAAGATCTTACATATTCAAAATAACTGTTTAACCTTCAAGCTAACCAAGGGGAGAAATGAACTTTGAAATCGTAAACATATTATTACAACCTTAATTTACACATGAATTGTATTCCTGAAGTCTACAATATATTTTCTAGTCGATTATATATTTTGTCTAACAATAATAGCAACATCTATTTATCTTAAAATCAGAGCGCAAAAAATTCAAATCGACGAACAATTCCAAATAAATGTCTGTAAGGCTGAATAACATGTTTGTACTTCGCGAACACCTCGGTGTACAAAATGAACACGATGATGTGCAATTTCCGCTTCTTTTTCATCACTGAAGGTCAAGATCAAAGGCGACTTATCCAGTTGGGGTGTTTGCCTTAACAGCTTCACAGGAGACCAGCAAACGATTTCTGCTAATAAGATATTTTTTTTTACGTTTTGCTTGCAAAAGCACTGACCCACGCGCCCAAGGATACTTGATTTGCAATTTGCTTGCAATGCAGTATGATTTCATAGTTTACGAGAGAGAGAGAGAGAGAGAGAGAGAGAGAGAGAGAGAGAGAGAGAGAGAGAGAGAGAGAGAGAGAGATTATTCTCTTTAACACTTTACTTCCTCAGATGAGTGCTGCGGTACAAGTCCTTTGTATCAAAATAATTACTTTTATCGTTAATTATACAAACAACTGTAAAGTAGGACTGATTACTTGTATTGCCTATGCAATGATGGCACACTGAATTACAAAGTTATCAAACATTTGTACCGACTCAAAAACAAGGACAAAGGCGAACAAAACCATAACTTAAGATCAACAGAAATTCTTGCAAAACAACAGATACTAAATAAATGGCTATCGGACAAAACTACAAATATACCAGAATAATAATAAAAAAAACCGTTGATATATCTACACCAACTGCAGGAAACAAGAATTCATAGAAATCTTTTCAAAAGTTATCAAACAAATCTTCTGTATCCTTCGGAGTCTATGTTGAACCAACATTCTTAAAAGATCCCAGAATCGAAAATATGATGTCAATCAACGCATCTACATGGGTGCAAGAAAAGAAAGCCTCAGACAGCCAGTGCATCATCGTCGGGTTAATTACATAACACCAACGACGGTAAAGGTTTCTGCACAAAGTTTTGCGTCCATTACCCAAGGGACTGCAGAGACTGCCAGGGAATGGAGTGGCCTATCAGCGGTTGAATGTTTTTTAAAGCCTCTAACTTTTGATTTTCATGAAGTGTAATATTTCAAAATAGAGAATTTGTTTCTCACTTCTTTTCTATACGACATGAAACTTGAAAGATATACCTTATATTCAAAACTATTTACAGAAACTAAAAAGATATACCTTATATTTAAAGCTATTTACAGAAACTAAAAAGATATACCTTATATTCAAAACTATTTACAGAAACTAAAAAGATATACCTTATATTCAAAACTATTTACAGAAACTAAAAAGATTTACCTTATATTTAAAGCTATTTACAGAAACTAAAAAGATATACCTTATATTTAAAGCTATTTACAGAAACTAAAAAGATATACCTTATATTTAAAGCTATTTACAGAAACTAAAAAGATATACCTTATATTCAAAACTATTTACAGAAACTAAAAAGATATACCTTATATTTAAAGCTATTTACAGAAACTAAAAAGATATACCTTATATTCAAAACTATTTACAGAAACTAAAAAGATATACCTTATATTCAAAACTATTTACAGAAACTAAACAGATACCTTATATTCAAAGCTATTTAAATTTACCCAGTAAACTTTCTAAATCAATTAAAATAATTTGTTTCTAAAATAGGCCAGAACCAGCATAAGGAATTCATTAGTATGGAGTTTACCTATCTGATTAATTAAAATAAGGCATGTCGTCGATGGTAATAACATGCCGTATGGCTACTAAAAGGCTTCCCATAAAGCCAGCCTAAATAAAACAATACCAATTACCCTATATTATCACGCACCCCTGTGCTACCGAAAACAAACAAATACTGTTGTTTGAATGCGTCTGTGTAGTGCGCTCATCTGAACATCCTCGGTTTGTATATACATGGAAGTTTTAGTAAAGGTACGGATTTAAACATTTAATATATAAATATATACATTTATATACATATACATATATATATATATATATATATATATATATATATATATATATATATATATCTATATATATATATATATATATATACACACACACACACACACACACACACATATATATATATATATATATATATATATATATATATATATATATATATATATATATATATATATATATATATATATATATATATATATGTATATGAGTACACATCTCACATATATATAAAGAGCATGTATCTATGTATCTGGCTTTATATACATACTTACATATACATATATATTTGTATATATATATATATATATATTATATATATCATATATACAGTATATATAAAGTATATATATATATATATATATATATATATATATATATATATATTATATATATCATATATACAGTATATATACAGTATTTATATATATATATATATATATATATATATATATATATATATATATATATATATTTATATATATATTATATACAGTATATTATATATATATATTATATATATATCATATATACAATATATTATATATATATATATATATATATATATATATGTATATATATATATATATATATATATATATATATATATATATATATATATATATATATATATATATATATATATATATATATACATAAATTTCGGTCACGCTTAGTTTCCCCCATCCCTTGGGTAGGTGGAGATGAGTAAATCATACCCTGTTGAGAGAAGGGAGTAGGATTAATCTATCTAAATATTTATGCCGTACTCTTTGACTGGTCGTGTACACTATAGTATATATATATATACAGTATATATATATTATATATATATATATATATATATATATATATATATATATATATATATATATAAAACAAAGACCCCAGAACAATATTGGGAATTAAGTAGCAGAACAGGATTAGAAATGAAACTATAAGAGATTACTCGAGTGCCATATGTGGATGAGATAGGTGAGGGGTAGATGGAGATGGTTTGGGCATTCTCTTCGCGCTCCCCAAAAAAGAGATTAGTTCACCTAACTTTTAAATGGGCTCCACAAGGCACTAAAGGGCCTGGAAGACCCTGGCCTACATGGCTGAAGACTATGAAATGTGAAGGAGGAGATAATGAATGGAGAATTATTGATTTAAAAGCTCAAGATAAGAGGTAAATGGTAAATTCTAACCTTGGCCCTTCGTGTCAATAGGCGTAGGAGGGAATTATGATATATATACATACACAACTGCAGGCTATACACAAGTGAATACTACCGGGGAAATATTCTGTAGGCAGATGGTTGTACAAAGCCATTTTAAGAGTGTATTCACGCAAAATTGAAGTAAAAAATGAAAAAAAAAAACTCACATGCAAGTCTTAATTGTCAAAGGAGAATAATCCAGGATTATCCAAGGTAAATAGGTCATGAATGAAACATATAGCTAATAAAATTGGATACTAATCTCTATATTTATAGTTATGAAATGCTTATAATAAAAACCTCAAGTCTAATAAAATCAAATAAGATCAAATTTTAAACACTTGCATTGCCCGATTAGATAAAACAAAATTCCATGTGAGTGATACTTCAGTCTGACCCTAATATTTTTAGTCCCTTTTTTTTTTTTTGCAAGGAATTTCACATACACAGCAAGAAGTAAAAGTAATGATTCAGCCCTTTTCCGTCTATGGAAATCCTGAAGTATCGTAATCCCAGGACATATAAATATGTTAGGTATATAAAATCATTAATAAACTGCTGACTGCAAATGCTTAGGGGCATAGAAAACGGATGGGACTGCGATATTTAACTTTTTCAAACATTCCTTAGATTTTCTTGAACTGGTCAAAGAGAAAACTAAACTTCGCAGTGAAAACGGTGAATATGCTATGACAATTATGTTGCACTCATGAGGGCTGCAAAAAAATTGCAAGGCTCATTTCAAGGCTGAATGTGCGAAGAAAAAAAAATTGCACGAAAAATGGCATTCTGGGTATAAGACTGTGCATCTGCCCAACTGGATATTGCTTCTCTTAATACAACCTAAAGCTCCATACAATAATACAACTTTCCCGGTCCGGGTTGTCAACATACAATATATACCCTTAGAGCGAATAAGCTTAGCGTTATTAAAAGCTGGCGAAAAAAAGTTAAGTGAGAATCACATTGTGACGTAACAAATGCGAGAAAACAAAGGACATTTGTCAAGTCCTTTTAAGTAAGTTCTTCTGTTCAAGAATTTAATTTTAAGTGAGAATCACATTATGACGTAACAAAAAAAAAAAAAAAAAAAAAAAGCCATTTATATATTTTACGTAGATTCTTTTGTTCAATAATTTAATTTCCAAGAGCTGCCAGTTAGCATCTTTTTGGACAATATTACAGTCTAAGAAATTTAATGAGAAAAGTACCTTGAATCTAACGAAAAATCTTACCGTTTTAATACGATGATCAAAACAAAGGATAAAGATTTAATGCAATTATAGTTACTTATAATTTTGCACTTGGTTATAGTAGCCATATTTACACACCACTGCAGATAAGGTAAACATAAATCTAAGGGAAGTAAATCATTCTTAACGAAACCATCATGAAACATATTCAATCAATTTTGATAGACTCTTTCATATAGTTTGTTTATACAGTTTATTGATTGAATAAAGTTTTCGGTATCTGCCATTGATAAATTAATCAGAATAGGGCGAGGAATCTTCCTAAGGAAAAGATCAATACAATATCAATAAAGTTCAAAAAATAAAAGATAAATAGTTCGATTGGAGATTTTGAAAACATCATTGCCAAGACAACAAATACAGATCCAGTCTAATGCATTCTTTAACACACTGGAAATGTAAATGAACAATTTTCATTAACCTTGTGAAAATATCAGCTGAATGATAACTTGACAGGAAATGTATCATGTATATTCTAATAGAAGTGCAACTTATCTTACTTATCTTTTTTTTCTTAAAATTTAGCATGATATTCACACAAACTAACCCAGCGTGCGAAATCAAGGGACATACCAGTACAATGAATCGCAAAATATAATCCTAAATTTGCTGCCATCATATGACACTTACTTACTGTCCCGTTGACGCACACTTGGGGGTTGATTCAAGATTCTTATTCACATTACATTTACCCAAGGCCAATATAGAGGAGGTCGGGCGGTGAGAAATGCCCGAGGCAAATTAGCGGGCCTCATCTGCCCAGAGATGAGACCCGAAAGACAAGATTGTGGTATGTTTTGACCGCATGGGGGTGATTTGAGGCCCGCTGAGAGAGGCGAGTCACTGTAAATCTCCTCACCGCCTGACCTCCTCTATATTGGCCTTGCATTTACCCAAAAGAATACTGAACTAATAACAGAGAGGACAGGTACATCCGCCACCTAATCCTACAAACACTGTGCAAATAGTCAAGAGCAATACCTTCACTCGTGCTCGTTCGGTAACTTTTCTGAATTGCGAGTTCACTTCAAAACAGCCTCATGAAGATTTCGAAATGCCGTCAACGAATAAAAATCATAGCGTGCCGGTCTATCGTTGAGAAATATGATCATCTATTAATTTCTAAATGGATTCCCATAATGCTTGTTAGAGAAAGGCTTTGGATTCCATAAAAACATATCTCTTATCTATCAAAAGGTTTAGTTAGCAAGCAATTTGGAAAAAAAAAATCCTTTCAATTGAAGCAAGAGTTACTAAAAATGGCTTGGAAATAAACCTTTTCTTTTCCGTTTCACGGCCTGAGTTATTACTTACAGCTTAAAATAAACATTCCCTCCCATTTTTACAGCTTTAATTGTTAGTTATGGCTTGGAAATAAAAAATTGCCTTTTACGTGTAAAAGTTTGATAATTGAATATCTATTATAAATTTTTCTCTTTCACCTTTAAGGCTTGTCATCAATTATAGCTTGTAAAAAGATATTTTCCATTCCCTTCGTCAAACTTTAGTTATTGAATATATAATGGAAATAGAAAAGTTCTTTCACTGTTATAAGGTCTTTTTTTTTCATAAATTAGTACAATCATAAAATTACAACAATATCCAAGTAATCATAAACATTCATATATTCCAATGATGTTGCCTTTTCTTTTCCAAAGTCCATTGCCACACAGTTCTAAAAAAGTTTTGTTCTATATGTGACGAAGAGAGAAAATAACCTATCTAATCATGTAGCTGAGCCGTTGAAATATTTTTGAGTAGGTTATTTTTCAGTTTATCTCCGTTATTTTCTTTTATGGTCTATACTTACATCTGTACTTTTGTCACCTAACTGGGCTGCTTTCCCCATTGGAACCATTGGGCTAAATAGCCACTTGATTTTTCAAGTTCGTTTAAAGCTTGGTTAATAATAATAATAACTGGTTATTAATAACTGGAAAAATATCTTCAATATCTTGATTTTACAGTACATTATCCTGTTTACCTATTTTTCAAATACCAGAACTAGGATTTCCAATACGACCAGTAGGCAGCAATCGAGTCAAGGAGCTTTCAGATTATTAATAATTACTATTGAGCATGTGCAATCATTTAAATGAAGTAAGCGTAAAAAGGCCCAGCCTATACGAAGTACATGAGGACAGTTTAGGAAAACTAAAAAAAAGCATACAGAATTCAAACAAATCCGGCTGAATATATTATAAGAAAAAACAGTAAGAAATACACGTGCAAAAATCAAAAGAAAATGATCTTGCAAAAAACTTATCAGATGATACTTATCTCGCATAAGTAAATTATTTTTTTCGTTTGAGGCTTGCCGTTAGAATATCCATTGAAAGACTGAATCAAGGGGTTTCCAGCTTATTAAATGCGGATTTAGATGCTGATGTATTTAAACCTGAACCCGTACAAACATCAATGAAATTCATCTTAAATAGAAAAGGGTTAATGATAAGGAGGACACATTACTTTTGAGCTTCTCTTCATCACAGTTTGCCAAATTAAAGGCCTTTTACCGAAAAGTAATATTTCTCTTCTTAAAATTCCAAGACTTTTGTCCTAAGTTACTTTCATTATCTAAGTTTTATCCCAAAGATGATACTAATTAACTCAAGACTATTTCAGAACAGCTGAAAAATCATCCATTCCCTTTCAAGAAAAGTTATTAACAGACGAAGGTAGTAGGTTGGCCAGGGGCACCAGCCACCCGCTGAGATACTACCGCTAGACCGTTATTGGGTCCTTTGGTCAGATAGTAAGAATGATTACTAAACAATTCTTCTTCGCTCAAGGGGTTACTTATTGCAATAAAATTGTTCAGAGACTTTTCTAGGAGAAGGACACTCCAAAATCAAACCATAGTTCTCTAGTCTTGGGTAGTGTCATAGCCTCTGTACCATGGTCTTCCACTGCCTTGGATTAGAGTTCTCTTGCTTGAGGGTACACTTGGGCACGGTGTTCCATCTTATTTCTCTTCCTCTTTGTTTAAGTTTTTATAGTTTATATATGAAGGATCTAATTTGATGTTATTGTTCTTGAAATATTTTATTTTGATTGTTTATTATCCCTCTTGAAGTTTATTTACTTCCTTGTTTCATTTCCTCACTAGGAGCCCTTGAGTTTATAGCATCTTGCTTTTCCAACTAGGGTTATATCTTACCATGTAATAATAATAATAATAATAATAATAATAATAATAATAATAATAATAATAATAATAATAATAATAATAATAATAATAATACAGAGATATCCAGAAATCTATCCTCTACTTTCGAAAAATAAACTTTCAACAGACGTTTTTACTAAAATCAGCTTGAACATTTCAAACAAGCTTAAACACACAAAAAAGTACATATTAACTCAATCGTGGTGACAAAGCCTTCCCACAGTGACTCAAACGTTAAATTAATTTCTGTTAAACCATTATTATCATTACTTCAAGAGCGTGCCTGCGCAGATTGCCCGGACCTTGCTTCCAAGCGGGGGCTCTTAAACAGTCATAGCCCCCAATCTTCAAGTAGCGAGCACCATACTGTTGTGAAAGGACAGTTGCCTTATGAAGCTGCTTTGAGTAAGACTCAAAATCGCATGGTGAAGAATGATCGCAATCCAGCTAAAGTTTATTCTCGAAATTTCACAAATTAAAAATAATGATTGTGACCAAACACACTAGCTGCACTAAGTTCGCAAGGCTAAAAAACATTCAGAAATTAAACCCTTCCAACTACGCTGATTTTATCATGGACGTCTTTAACTTGTATGATTTTTCTCTATGTCCTATTATAGAGACGGAATGCGAAGGATAACAAAGAAATAACAGGGATCACAAGTTTTTACAAATTACGTATGTTTACAAAGGTGACCAACTTCAGTACTAGAAAGGAGACGCTTTTATGTACCAACATAAATCAATCGTCTGACCTCTTCAAAAAGTGGTAGCTTCTTAAAAGATAGTAAACAAATTAAACTTATCAAAATTATAAACAATATACTTGAGCGCATCCTCTGCTATAAGTCTATCACGCTATCCAGACGACCATCAAATGGAATCGAGAAACTGGTAGCCTACACCCCTGACTGATGAGCCATAACATGGCTTCCCGTTTACACTCCATTCACATTTAGGGTGTTTTATGTGCAAAATTGTTTATATTAAAGTGAAGAGACTTAGATTGTCTGCGGAAGCCAATGTGGTATTGACTGGACTAGAGATCCAATCTTTCTTATAAGAGAGAAGTGTGGATATATGTTTGAATAAAGAACTTTAGGATGTTGAGATGTACTGGTTGCGTAGTGCGAGTGACTTCCGAATTAAAAGTTTTTAATAGGAGGAAACAACATAAAAGCGTTAAAAATAAGAGCTTATATTACTACAGAGACTATCTACCTACAGTAGGTATGTTTAATGAATTTCAAAATACAGAAGCCTAACTTGATATACCAGTGTGTAAACTAAAAGCAGAATTTTCTAATTCATGAATGAAATAATTGAATCTTCCATTAAGAAAACACGAAATTTGATTTCCTTTTATTGACTAAACATTAAGACGTGAACACTCATAAGAGTTTCTATCACAAAAAGACATTAACGGAAAATTTATCAAGCTTGACAATTATTTTTCCAATCCTGAGCTATTTACTAATCATTATTACATTTGGCATATAAAACCTATTACTCGTAATCCCAATCAGAGCTCATCTCAAACGGGGTGATACTTTTTAGAGCATATAAATCATGGTTCCCTAAAACTTTAATATTCCAGGTAAAGTTCTCATTTTACTACAACCAATCATAATGTTTGCAATGAGTGAGCCAAGATGCAATATGGGACCAGCTTTGCCGATACACCCACCGTTCAGGCAAAGCTCAAAGAGGGTGAACAATAGAACGGAAGGAGCCATGAATGCAGATGAAGTGGATGGCTAAAAACGGGAGCAGTTAGAGACCAAAGGGGCGCTGAAAAGACACTTGTGTAATGTGTACAGAGCAGGAGCGAAGGACACTCCGAAGGAAATACATTTTAAAGCATCCTTTAATCAACTGGGAGAAGGATCATTTAACCTGCGTTCGAGAACACTAACACTTCTTTCATTTCTGAAAGGTGCTCATGCGTACACAATCCTATCTAGCATAATTCATAATAGAATTTCAAGCATCATCAATGTCAGCAGAGTCATTGATTAAACAAAAACTACATTTTTAACATTATAAAGAAATGCATATTTTAATCAGGTTATACTGAATAAATATTTGGTATCTAAAGTATGTAACATTGATTAATAACATATATAAGTTCATGTTTGCATACGCGTTTCATACACATTAAAATTTCTCTTCATACAAGTTTAATGGGCGTTAAAATTGTTCTTCGTACAAACTAAAGCTAAAAATTACTAAGCAACTGAACTACAACTGCTGCAATACTAGGGCAAATGTGTGCTTTTCCGCTGAATCTAAAGGAACAGAACCTCCACGAAAAAAAAATCTACTAAACAATAACCATATCTCACCAAGAGTAATCAAATCCCCCCCCCCCCCCCGCCCACTAAAATAAAATGGACGGAGTATGAAAATAATGACAACTCCGGCAGGGTAGATCTTAAGCATAATTTTACTACTTCAAATAAAAATAAATATTCTTAATAAAGGTCAACTAACAATAACGTTGAGGTAATTCGTAGAGTTAAAAATACACAAAATTCATACGAATGACTGAACATACATACAACCACCCTTTACAAAATGATCAACAATAAATGTAGTCCTTAAAAGAACGTTAGTTTACGATGATACTGATGGTCCAAAGAGTAAACTCATGACATTTCAAGGCTTTCAATTGTGGGTATTCAAGAATTTTGCTTTCTTAATATTTATCAGTTGATATTGAGCATCTGTACTGGTTTCTCATTCGTTGAATAAATTTACAAATTGCATTTATAAAGCACTTTTCAAGACGAAGACAAATCGTTTAAAGGAAATTTTATAGATATTAAAAGCAGCTCATTTATCATTTGCAAATAATAAACTATATGAATGCCTACATAAATAAACATACATATGTGTAATATATATATATATATATATATATATATATATATATATATATATATATATATATATATTATATATATATACATATATATATATATATATATATATATATATATATATATATATATATATATATATACATATATACATTCACAGATATATATATATATATATATATATATATATATATATATATATATATATATATATATATACATATATATATATATACATATACACACATATATATATATATTTATATATATATATATATATATATATATATATATATATATATATATATACACACACATACAAACACGTCTATTCTATCGTTATATATGTATGTATATCTGTACATTTGTGTTTACAAAATAGTGACTCAACCATTGAAAGAGTAAATTGTGTGAAAGTGAAAAAACTATAACAAGCTCGTGTATGTATATATATATATATATATATATATATATATATATATATATATATATATATATATATATATATATATATATATATATATATATATATATATATAATGTGTGTGTGAGTGTATGTGCGTGTGTGTACACAAGTGCGTATAATACAGTATGTGAAAACTGATATCTCAATATAAAAATAGCATTAAAGAATTAAGATGAGTAACAAAGTTAATTGCCTGAAGGTTTGATGTACATTAAATCAGTGTTGGAAGACAATATTGGTAAAGTCCACAAGTGGCCAAAGATACACAAAGGCACCATCATGGTCTGTAACAGGAAACTCCTTTTAACTAACAATTGGCCTCATTGTTGACCAAAATAAAAGAAAAATAATTGACATTACTAGAAAACTTACATTTCACAAAATTGATGGCGAGAGATGGAAAAAATGAGATCGTTCGTATAACATATTTCAAGGCCACTTTAGTATTTTATGTTTTAGTTTTATACCAAATGGCCAAAATGGGTTAGCACGACAAACAATCATACATTTTTCTTCTATTTGAATAATTTGCGTTGCTAATTCACTAAGTATACAAGTAACATGTTGTGTCCCGGACTCATCTTACATACTTTGAAATGGATACTTCAACCAACGTTCTCTTGCTAAAAATAAAAAACATCAAAATACATAAATGAAAAATTAATTTCAACCCGTTCATTGCAAAAATCTTGCCAAGAACAGTGACGTCATAAGGAAAGGAGGCGAATGCAGAGGTCCATCTCCGAATGGCTTTCAATAATGCAACTGTGCCTATTTATGGAAAATAATTTCCCTTAGTGATAACATCTCTCAGTTCCCTAATCAGGAAATGGATTTTGACCCTGTATGTTGCAACACCATTAAATATTGAGAGTTAATCGATTGTTCCTAACCTTTTCTATCAACAAGAAGCTCACCGGAAACTAAAAATGGTGTGAATGCAAGAAAGGAAGGAGGAAGAACATCCAAAATCCTTCAGCCATGAGCCAATTCACAAAAGCAGCTCCACAGTCGGCTCTTAATGTTCATGGCTGTTCTCTATGGTCTATTTCTAAGGTTGAATACACTTCGGCGAATAGATTCTAATTAAACGGATTATTGATGAATACACTTCCATTCGAATTACACCCATAATATCGGATCCTATAAATGAAAGGAAACAAATGCCATGCGCTATTCAATTTGAGTACAATACTTAGACATTCTCTCTCTCTCTCTCTCTCTCTCTCTCTCTCTCTCTCTCTCTCTCTCTCTCTCTCTCTCTCTCTCTCTCTCTCTCCTCCTAGCACCCACCAGGCAGTTGCCCAGCTTCCCGGTCGATCAATACACTGCCGCCACCCACCACGATACCATGCTACCACAACTATTACTAATGTTAGTATCGGGGATAAATATTTCCTAGGACGTTTATTAATAACAATCGCACCACTAGTCCACACTAGGGTTTGCATTCGCCCTTTTGAAGAGTTCAAGACGAATTAGTGTTTGCCAAACATATTCCCCCCCACCACACACACACACCTTTTCTTCCTTCTTCCTCTATTGGTGATGCTCGCACGCTTAACCTGGTAAGACAAGGATCCAGTCTCTGCTTTAATTTACCTTGATAGATCATTGGAAACACGTCGTCTTCAGACATGAATAGGACGTTTTAACCTTATACATTATCCAGGATTAAATTTGTAAATTGCTATATTAGTTGCACCAAAGAAAGTGCTAATATCTACGTCAGAGAATTGTTGATAGATCGAGACAAAATTAACACATGCCAACAAAAGCGATGTTGAAATAATCCTCAGTGTGCATATGTTAAAAGAATATCTTGAATTTCTCGTTTTGACTAAATCAATCTTGTGTATTTATGGAAACAATAGAGAAAAAATCAAACACTTTAGTAACCTCAAACCAACAGATGTAATTTCATACAAGGTTTTCGACATGCAATGAAAACGTTAAGCATCATAAAGCCTATGTTGAGAAGAAAGTTCAAATTCATGCACAATCAATTCCACATCGTAATCGCACGCACTCAGAAAATGTAACAGCACCAATATATCCAAAATATTATTTAGCGAGTGCTTCTGAACAAGTATAGCAAATACTATTAAGATAATCAGTTGATCTTAGAAACATAAGTTACAGAACCGAAGACTGTCGTTGTAAAGAGTGATGGTATACTGCCTACAGCCAAAATTTCCTTCAAGTATTCTATTACAGGTCATCGATGATCTCTTTAAAGCAAGACTGTCAATCAAAGAGCTGAAATGGCTATGTTCATATGAATATTCAAGAATTTTATTAATTAAAACACTTGACACAGCAGCTGGAATGCTTCATACGGATGTGATAACGGGTTAGTAAACAAAACGTTAAACACTATTTTCTTGGCACATTCTTAAAGGACTGTAAACAATTAAATCTTGTCAAAACATAGAAAAAAAAATATAGCAAGAATTCAACAGATGATAAAAATACCAGATGGGTCAGGCCATTCTTTTCTCGGTTACTGTGCTAATTTGTTCAATAAAAATATCGCTCGTTACTTCCACATGCCGCACAATAATTATCTCAACCACACTAATCCAATACCACTTATTGCCTAAGTACCAATCAGGTAAGTCTTCAAAGTAAATTTTACACATTCCCCTAATAAAGTAAGCAATAAAATACGATATTTAGAACTTGAAAAGCAAAACTGAATAACTAAAAAATATATCTGGAAAAACAATGTTGCAAATTACTATTTGACTTAAGGCTTCCAAATATGGCATTAAACCTGACCTAACTCTACCAAATCTTATTACTGAAATGTGCATGCCTAGTATGGAGTCACTATCCAGCATAATGCAAAAGGTATTAAAATAATTGCCGTGGGTGTCTTACTATCGGACCTTTACCTTTCAATCGATCACGTACATTATTGTGACATCAGTACTCATAGATGAAGTCTGATATAAAGATATAAAACTACACATTTAGACCATATACAAATATATATATATATATATATATATATATATATATATATATACATACAAGCAATATAAATATATATATATATATATATATATATATATATATATATATATATATATATATATATATATATACAAGCAATATAAATATATATATATATATATATATATATATATATATATATATATATATATATATATACATACAAGCAATATAAATATATATATATATATATATATATATATATATATATATATATATATATATATATACACATACAAGCAATATAAATATATATATATATATATATATATATATATATATATATATATATATATATATATATATATATATACAGACAGATTATATTCATTCTAATAAGAAATTGAAACAAATGAACAAGGGCAGAACATATGACGAGAATGACGGATAATAGATGGGAAAAAAAAAGAATAACAGAATGTGTCATTAAAGATCACAAACGGAGCAGGGATGGAAGACAAGGGATTGGCGAGCTGAGAAAGGCCACAAGCATGCACGGGTAGTAGGGCATGTCTGAGGCTCTTGCTCTGCAGTGGACTAGTAACGGACGATGATGATATACAGTACATATATACATGCATATATGTATACATACATATACATTATTTACTCGTTGAATCTTAACGAGTTGTAACTGTGCTCATGACGGATAGGCTCCAATAAATAGCGGGAGTATCGTGCCAGCGAGCTAGAGATGGGTTAGTGGGCAAAGGAGTTGTACATTAGGCGGCTGATGATTAAATTTTCTGGGAATGAGGTCGATCCTCGACTACCAGTTTCAAATTCACCAAGCTGTAAATGGGAACTCTAATAATAATAATAATAATAATAATAATAATAATAATAATAATAATAATAATAATAATAATAATAATAATAATAATACGTGAGGTGGAAAAAAATAGAGGCACCACTACTACAAAGAGAGAGAAAGGTTTGATGAAAAACTGTATACCCACAACATAATATATATATATATATATATATATATATATATATATATATATATATATATATGTATGTATATATATACACATATATATACACAAATATATGTGTATATGTATACATAAATACACGAAGACGATGATTTGATGAGCTAAGAAAATTTGCGGGTATAAAGTGGCATAGAAAGACCATAAACAGGCGCAAGTGGAAGGACATGTCTGAGGCCTCTGTTCTGCATTGGACTGGTTACGGCTTTCGCTTCTGCTACTGCTGATGATGATATACGTGTGTATGGGTGTTAATAGCTATTAAAAATATAAAATTAATAACACAAAGCGTGGTATCTTCTATTGCAACTCAGAATACAGGCGTATTATATTAATTTTTATGGGATTTTCTCCTTACAAAGTAATGTTATAAGTATATAATGCCATGAACGCCATTACATCAATTTGATTTGCTGTTTTCATAAGTATGAATAATTTCACGACAAAAGATTCCCTTGATATAAAACGCAGAGTGCCAATGAAGATAAATAATACTTTTTTATGCAAATTCCGTCAAATATGCCACAGTTGGTTGCTTTGCTAGTTTGAATTAACATGACCTCATGCAAGTACAGCCAAATGCATAATGAAAGCCCTAAGTGTTGCTAGGTGCTGAAGGGAATCAAAGGTCTGGAGTAGAGTCAACTTTCCCAGCGATATATTAAATAATTTCTTAGTAAAAACAATAACTAACTCTATGAATTCCTGAAAAAAAAAAAAAAAAGAAAAAAAAAAAAAAAAAAAAAAAAAAAAAAAAAAAAAATAGGCCTGGAACATTATTTTCAAGCTATAAGAAAACAAATAAAATAAAATATAAAAATTTTAGGTTATGCTGAATATTTCCTAATTGCTAAATCAAACTCGGATAAAGCCCACACTTATTTTTAAAGAAGACAATCTGAAGTTGAAAGGTCTGGGCTTGGAACATTTCACCTCGAGATCTGAATGTTCGAGCTTGGCATATACATAATACCTTGAAGTTATAAATCAAAAGCGCAAATTATGTTTTATATACTCAACAAGTTGTATGTAGTACTACGCAATAAATATACATAACCATACACATTCTTTTACCCAGTTGTAAGTACATTCTTCATCAATTCTCAAGATTGGGATTGGACTACACATGCATTTGAGCTTAAAATAATCGTAAATCATACGTTATTTCATGGGCTTGAAAGTCTCTTTAAATTTTATAATACCATTACATTCTAAGTTATAAATTTTGAACTAGTATTCACATTATCTTTGGGTAACATATGTATAAATATATTCAGTTATTAATACGGCCATTTGATTATAACAGTCCCATTTAAAAAGTGAAACTTACCAGGCATTAAGCATGGCATCTTTAAGTTTGGGAGCAACAATATTTTAAACTTCGACCAAGGATTTTATGTCATTTTCAGGTTTGAAAAATACGGAGTAGAGTTCGCAATTCTCCCTTAACTGTTAGAGGTCTCATTCTGTCCCTCAAAACAAATCTCTCTCTCTCACTCTCTCTCTCTCTCTCTCTCTCTCTCTCTCTCTCTCTCTCTCTCTCTCTCTCTCTCTCTCATGGTGTGCAATTATTCCTGATGTTTTACAACCCGGGGAAAAAACGGTCTGACATTAAAGATGCCTGCGTTATTCGGACTTCTCTCGTCTATCTCGGTATCTACTTTGTTTAAAAGGACTCAGCAGGGTTCCCGGGCCAATGCAATAAAACTAGGGAGATGAGCGTTCAAAGAATACAGAAACGCTTTCATTTGGTTCCCGACATACTCGTTAAGTCTATATCAAATGCTGATAACGGGAACTGTAAAAAAAAAAAAAAAAAAAAAAAAAAAAAAAAAAAAAAAAAAAAAAAAAAAAAAAGATAGATAGATATATCAATCTAAATTCTGAAACATAAAATAGCATAAGCATATAGCTGGTTTTGCAGGTATCTAGAATGGTACCGTAAATACATATCTTATAACAAATTAAAAACGGCAATATCTCAGGTATTCAGAGGCTCTTTAAAAAAAGATGGGAATTATGTGTAAATAACAATCATACAATTTCACTATACATTATAAAAGCAAATATTATTCAAATTGGCAGGTCTTTTTAAGTCAAGACTATCTATAAGAAATGTAAAACACGAAAAAAATGCACACCCCATTTTACTGTAAAATTATCATCAACTACAATAACCAAATATTTAGAATATAAATAATATTTGTGACAATTATTTTCATATTACTTTATTAGAATTCATTCTTAAATTCTATATATAAAACTTTCTTTAGGAATGAAACAATGATGCAGGCCAAGCATTCAATATCAGCACGATGAGACTGAAATGGTTGAACCTAAGTGATATGATAGGGACTTGTACAGCGGGAAAATATTAAAATAATACAAGAGCCAAGGAAGCAAGTGAACAGGATGAGCGATAACATAAGTAATTTGACAAAAATACAAAGTAATATTATACATAAGACAACGTGCCTTGACGAGAGGCGACGAAACCGTAGGTCAGAGAAGTCACCGCCTCCTACACCTATTGACACAAAGGGTCTCCGTTAGATTTTGCCAGTCGTCTCTATCTTGAGCTTTTAAATCAATACTTCTCCATTCGTCATCGCCTACTTCACGCTTCATAGTCCTCAGCCATGTAGGTCTGGGGCTTCCAACTCTTCTAGTGCCTTGTGGAGCCCAGTTCAAAGTTTGGTGAACTAATCTCTCTCAGGGAGTGCGAAGAGCATGACCTAACCATCTTCATCTGCCCCTCACCATGATCTCATTCATATATAGCATTCGAGTAATCTCTCTTATAGTTTCATTTCTAATCCTGTCCGGCCATTTAACTACCAATATTCTTCTGAGGGTTTTGTTTTCAAATATAAAAATTCTGTTGGATATTGTTTCATTGTCATACCATGACTCATGTCCATACAGTAACATCGATCTCGCTAAACTGATATATAGCCCGATTTTTGTGTGTAACTTCAGGTGATTTGATTTCTGGATTTTATTTAAACTAGCCATTGTCTGATTTGCTTTTATCAATCTTTCTCCCTGTATTAGAAATCATAGTTACTAAATCTTTAAATAATTCTAACTCATTAATCCTTTCTTCTTCCAAAGATATTTCCTTTTCCATTGCATATTCCGTTCTCATCACCATCTGTCTTTCTTCTATTTATCTTGAGCCCAACCTTCTGTGATATTTCCTGCATTCAGGTACGGAAGCATTGCAAATCATGTGGTGTTCTGCTAATAAGGAGAGCGTCATCAGCATACTCTAGGTCAGCTTATTTCCTATTACCAATCAAGTCCAATCCTTGTCCGCCATCTCCAACTGTTATATGCATTACAAAATCCATGAGGAGGATAAACAACGTAGGTGACGACACATTCCCTTGAAGTACTCAGCTGTTCACTAGAAATTCATTTGATAGGACTCTACGAACATTAATTTTACACTTACTATGCTCATGAACAGACTTGATCAAATTTACATATTTAAGGGGGACTCTATAATAACGCAGGACTCTCCACCAAACTGGCCGGTGCACACTATTAAAGGCTTTTTCATAGTCCCCAAATGCCATCAAATGTGGATTCCTATATTCTACACACTGTTGTACAATATATATTAAAATTAAAAATTGGTCAGTACAACTTCTACCTTTTCTAAATCCCGTAGTTCATCTCTCAACATTTAACATTTCATCATTCTTTCTCTCTAGTCTCTTTAGAATAAGCATTATATATTTTCATGGCAACTGATTCAAGTCCAATGCCTCAGTAATTATTGCAGTCAGTCAGAACTCCTTTTGTTTTGCCATTGTCACCAGCTCCCATTCATCAGGTTTTGCCTCCATGCCACATTCTACAAAACAATCTTTTAAGTAGTCTGGGAGTCACTTCATTTTCGGCCAATATCATCTCGCATCCAAGGGCTTTCCATCTAGTGAGTTTTTTAAGAATAGCTTCGACTTCAAACACACTGAATTCATTCATGGACACATCAAGATCTTCCTAAGATTCAGGTATATCAATCAAATTATTACCTTCATTCTCCTATTCATGACCTCACTAAAGTGTTCCATCCAACGTTACATTTTTTCATCCTCGGTTGTTATAACAGATCCATCTCTCTTTTTGATTGGTATATGCTTCTTCTTCTTTGCCCCAGTCGAGATTTCATTAATAATTCTATGAGCAATTCTTACACCATAGCCACTTCCTGAATTCATGGCTTTGTCAGCCTCATCTTCTTTACTGTCTAAATATTCTCTCCAGTCATTCCAGGCTTTTCTTTTGACTACTCTATCAATACTGGAACACTTAGCATGTTCTACCTTGTAATTTTCATTACTTCTTCGAAAACTTTCAACACGCAATTTCTGTCTTTGTCTCCTTTTTATAATATCCCAAGTATCATTTGATATCAATGGCTTTCTCCTTGTAAATACATGCCCCAAAACTTCACTACCAACTGACTGCTATATGTTCTTAATGTCACACGATTCTTCGTTAATTGTCTGTTCTTCTTCCCTTTAAAGTCTCTAAGACCGCAAATCGATTCCTACATTCAATTGCAAAGGTTTCTAAGTGCTCATCTTGTAGAGACTTAGTTGTATTAAACCTAGGTATTCTATCTACATTTCTGTTGGGTGCATTTAGTTTTAATTTTAGTGTGGCAATGAGGAGCTGGTGATCATTACCAATTTCTGCACCTCTACAGCCTCTCACATTTCTCAGAGTCCTCCTCCTCTCTTTATTAATGGCTATGTGATCTATTTGATTTTTGCAGTTGCCACATGGTGAAGTCCATGTATACTTGTGGATGTCTTTGTGCTGGAAAAGAGTACCTCCAAGGGAAGTAGCTAGGCAAAAATCCATTCCAAAGCTTGAATACTTGTAAGACAATGTTAATTGAAATCGTTCTATATAAGGCAATAAAAGACAGCTCAACATAGCTGACATACAATCTATAATAGCACCATATAATACGCGAGTTTCAACCATCATAAAATGCTGCCCTATCTAAACTACACAATCCAATCTCTGGATGAGAATTTGAATATGAGCCGAATTGAGGAGCCTCTCAATCGCAGGGCAGTGCAAGTCTTCTTAATCCATACGGTCAAAAGTGATAACAAAACATGTAAGCGTCGAAACTGGAAGTCTTGATCCTAGAAGCCACTGGTAGTCGAGATAGGTTGAGACTGCACTTTGGAATTTAGCTAAATAGTCCCATGCTGGGGCCTGTGCGACACTTCATCGCCCAAATGTAACTGGGACAAACTATGAAACACAAGTTAATGAAGTTGGACAGCAAGATGGAAGAAATTAAGTGGGAATGGGGATATCGTAGGATATAAAGCAAGTGCAGCTGATGGATGTTAAACTAAGTAATTCTTAAATAAGAGACTTCATCGCCTATGCACATCCATAGACTAGCCGTGGCACAGAGAAAAGAATGTACGGCTGCAAATTAAGTTTTATTAGATCCAATAATTCTAATTCTCGATAAGTTCATCCATTCAATTGAGAGAGAGAGAGAGAGAGAGAGAGAGAGAGAGAGAGAGAGAGAGAGAGAGAGAGAGAGAGAGAGAGAGAGAGAGAGAGAGAGAAATGTAACTTCTTGTAAATACCTTGTCGGCCAGTGCATGGAATCAACTTCCAGAACACACCATTCACCAAGTCCATCCTTGCCGTTAAGTGTTCTTACTGACGAACAACGTTGAGTTCATAAAGATTCTCCTTTTCAGTCATGACTATATGAAGGGATTTATTCGAGGTGTTCATCGCCAAGAAACTGGTATTTAAATATAAAATTGACATCCAGGTATATTGATTAACATTAAAACACTTTAGCAATATAAACACGCCATCGCCAAAAAGATTGAAGTTGGAAAATCTATGTAGTCTACGGACATTTTGCCTTTCACCTAATAGTCATTACACATTTAACATTCAGATGCCCTTTGAATGCTTTAACATCACATTTTCCGTTTCAAACTGACATGAATTCATTATACGTAACCATTATGACTTTAGCCTTATCTTACTTTCATTCTTTTTTTCTAGAAATTCTGGATATTTTCATAACGTCAACCGGAAGGAAATAGATATCAACTTGCGCGCTTCTTCCCGTGAAACGATAAGAATGTCAAGCCTCGTGATAAAACTGCATTAAAATTAACCTTATGAAATAAGACAACTGTTCCTCCTAACATAAGCATTATCAACACAATAAGCAAATAAACCCCACGCACATAAGGTTAATTTATATAATATAATCTATATACATAATTTATATATATATATATATATATATATATATATATATATATATATATATATATATATATATATATATAAAGCATCCCTTACATAGGGATCGAACCCTAGTCTCTTCAAATGAAAGACATTGGCCTTACCAAGTAAATTCTTAATTGTAGTTAGTTCTTGGGTTCAGATTAATTTTAAAATTTCTGGTGACATGATTGATAGCTACCTTACCTTTCATTTGAAGAGAGCAATATCCCAATGTGAGGTAGAAATTAATTTAAATTGAACACAATAACCTGTTGACTTTCATAGTATATAGACTCATTATAACTAATTAAATTCTATCAATTGGGTCACCTGGTGGGTCGGGAAGTTAGACAGAACTCACTCGTATGTAAGACAGTGGTATCACCAGGTATATATGTATGTATTTTTGTATGTATAAGTGTGTAAATCATATTTTATAAACTTAGCACACGAAAAAGTAACATTAAATATTCATTTACAATCCATGACATCGGCTACTAAAACCAATACCGATCAATCCATCATATCAAAAATAGAGAAGCAGTTTGCTGTCAAAACCTCAATATTCTTCATACTTGATATTCAAACTCATGGTCAATAAAAATAGGCAATTAGATAAGTATCGCGTTTAAGCTACAGAGTAACACCTACTGTCCTCTGGTGGGGGTTTTCAAGATACTTTAGTCTGACCAGTTTCTACAAAAAGCTCCGTTCTCTCTCACACGGAGGTGTCCCTTTAGGTGCTCAGCGGTAACTGATGAAATCTGAAAAGCGTCCCGCCCCCTTTTTATTGTTAACATGTCTATGCTCAGCCATTTTAGATGAAAATATCAAAATTATATTGAAGCATTACGTGACATTATTAACCTCTTCATTAACGCACACTAATCGCTGAACTACACCAATTCCAACAAGAAAGGCCAGTCATAAATTTCAAGTAGATTTAGGAATTATAGTAAAAGTAATCTGATGTATTGTAGTTCTGTTGTTTTGTCAGAAGTGGTGGCAATATGGAAAGCACCGATGATAGTTAATTGATATAAGAAAAAAATCGCAAGTCAATACCTCGTGAACTTTAACAAAAATTAACTAATTAATGCCAATAATGCAACAGAATGAAATTTATCCACAAAACGATACTTTTTTATTTGCTTGTGCAATTTTGACTGTATATAGGACCAAAGGCAAAAGACATAAGGATCCAAATTTCACTTTTCTAGCCAATGCTCATAGAATACTGGAAATATTTCTGTAACCTTGTTGAAATACTTTTAACTTAAACTCTTGGATATACCAAATTGCCAAAACATCAAAACTATACTGACACCATTTTTATTTTCTATTACCCATGACACCAAAGAACGTTATCACACGATCAACAACACAATATTTTTTAGTTTATCTTGGGGTTCTCCATACAGTATGGATACGTACATACAGTACTGTACCACTGAAAGTGTAATTTTTCAAAGAATGCATCGGTGAAAACTATTTTGCATTTAACTAGCGTCGGTTAATCTTTGATAGGTATTTAGACATCTCTAGAATTTATATTCCAATAGCAGCAATAAAAATCACCATGCAAGTGTAAAAAACCTTAAAAGTAACCAACGTGAAAGCGGAATATTATTAACAAAACTATGTCCATTCGAAATTGTACAGAAAATAAGGAGACGGTGAATGTGAAGCAAAAAATATTTTCGTTCTCTTATAACTATACAGAAATCACACTGATTACTGTACATGGCATTATAGATTTCATTTGAATGTATATAATAAACGAGAAAAAAAACTTGGCCAAGCCCATATAACTAAAGTTTTCTTCAATAATCCAACATTGTTTCGGGATTTAATACGAATAAAGCAAAGAAATACTTTATTACATCGTCTTTTTGTACCTCATCAGTATGTATTCGCAAAGAACGCAAAAAAAAAAAAAAAAAAAAAAAACACTGCAATTACTGCGCAATTACAATATCTAAATTTCAAAATATATAACAGCTTATTCATTGAATAGGTTATACGGACTATATACATGCGCATTTGAGAGAGAGAGAGAGAGAGAGAGAGAGAGAGAGAGAGAGAGAGAGAGAGAGAGAGAGAGAGAGAGTCTTTAACATGGTCTCCTCTCTCTCTCTCTCTCTCTCTCTCTCTCTCTCTCTCTCTCTCTCTCTCTCTCTCTCTCTCTCTCTCTCTCTCATAATTGGTAGCCGGCGACGAGAGTTGGAAGGCTCAACCTTAGGCGGGGACACAGCCAAAATATGTTCCAGCAGTGGCGCCAAATAAAAAAAAAAAAAAAGCCGTTAGCATCTCGTTTTTATTCCACGTGAAAGATCAATAAACCCTTATTTCTCTGTAACCGAGAAACCTACAGGCTTGGATTTCGTACATATTTGAGATGCCTCAAGACTTTAAAAAGTAAAGTTACACGTGTTATTTACTTCACTAGAAGCTCTATATAAGAGTCGAAGACTTGATTTTATGAGACATAATTGCAAGTTGATATAGAAACATCTTATATTCAAGAGTTCCCCGCCAAAAAAAAACTCTTAACGAGAGTGCTTGAAACAACAATGAATACTGTTATGTGGAGTTTTGGTAAACATTGGACACTGACACGTGAGGAAATGGGCTTAAACACTCTTGGGCAAAATGAATTCCCTTCATTGTTAAATCTTAATCCATAATAAAAGTTTACCCCTGATTAAAATTTGTTTTGATACGAGCAACTAATGTTGATGTAAACGTCACTGCTGTTAACAATGCTGAAAATAAGCACGTCTCCCTTATCCCAAATGTTCAAGGGTAACCTGCCAATAGAAAACGAACGACCAAAGAAAACGTGTCTTCGCGTTACAGAAAACGTAACAAAATCTAACATTTGCATATTAAATATGATAATTAAAAGGAGAAAAATCTCAAGCAGAACTGAACAAACAGATAGTTTTCTTTGTAATGAATGAAACCAAGAGAATTGAATAGAGTAAAAGTATAAAAATAATGATAAACAAGATTTTAAAAACACTGAGAAGTCTATCTTCCCTGACCTTGATTTGACCTGCCGCACAAGGTTACCACTTTAACAGCACCGACTTATCCATTGCCAAGGAAATTACATACAAAAATAAAAACATTCCGCCACATGAACAATACCAATTCCGAACTTTGATGACCCGATAAGAAAAAAAGGGTATGTAATACGTTCCACGTCTTAGGCAATATCAAATGTATATCGGCGATATAATTGACCAATATCGATGTTTAAAAGGCATATCCTACGAACAGGATGTAATTTATATCATTATTATTATTATTATTATTATTATTATTATTATTATTATTATTATCATTATTATTATTATTATAATTATTAACTATTATTATAAATCATTATCATTAACTATTAATTATTATTGTTATTATCATTATTATTATTATTATTACTATTATTATTATTACACGCTAAGCTCCAACTGTAGTTAGAAAAGCAGGATGTTATACGCCAAAGGGCTCCAACGGAAAAATAGCCCAGGGAGGAAAGGAAATAAGGTTATAAACAAACTACAAGAGAAGAAATAAAATAAAAATAAAATATTTTAAGAACAGTAACAAATTTAAATACATTTTCATATAGCCTATAAACTCACCCAAATAACAAGCGGAAGAAAATTGATAGTGTGCCCAAGTGTACCCTCAAACAAGAGAACTCTAATCCAAGATATTGGAAGGCCATGGTACAGAGGCTATAGCACTACCCAAGACTAGAGAACGATGGTTTGATTTTGGAGTGTCAACTTTTAGAAGAACTACTTACCATGGCTAAAGTGTCTCTTCTACGTTACCCAATAGAAAAATAGCCACTGAATAATTACACAAGTGTCTCCACTCCTAGGATATGCATATTTTTAAAAAAATAGCGAGAAGATGATAAAAAGATCTATTTCAATTCTGT
>NC_090735.1:111171460-111178960 GCF_036898095.1 Palaemon carinicauda
AACATACTTTGCATTGAAATAGAAAAATTAGGAATAGTCTGGTTTTTACTTTAAATAAGTATGACAAGCCTGAACATAAACAAAAACGACCTTTAATCCATTATGCTTTACAAAAAATAATCGTTTTCACGATGACTCCGGTCTTTTTTTTCAATATCAACCCTTAGTTCTTAGTATAATATTTTCGGTCAAAAAGCCATTTGAAGCTCATTTCTCATTTGACAGACTCGAAATCTAGTAGCAATTGCTGTGAAATTTTAATGCTATAGCAAAAGGAAACAAATATTTGTTAAACTGATACATGGATATTGCAGGAAACTTTAATGACTTTTAATATTACTAAAAGTTTAATGTATTTCTTATTATATCCATCAGTCACACAACTCAAGCATATCAACAATAAATTTCCATCTTATTTAATTACTTTGAAAAGTGTTATGGTGGTTTAAGAACCATATAGAAGGCAAAGGGTATAAGACCTGAATAATTGGGAGGGAGAGAACCTAATGTTTTGGATTATCACTTATTATATTTTTATCCTGTCCCGTGTTAAAAGAGAGAGAGAGAGAGAGAGAGAGAGAGAGAGAGAGAGAGAGAGAGAGAGAGAGAGAGAGAGAGAGAGAGAGAGAGAGAGAGAGGGGGGGGGTCATTGGTCAATGACACCGAGCTCTTGAAATAAGTAAATCTGTTGAAGGTCCAATTTTTGAAGTAATACCTAAGTCATCCAAAACAAGCTCACAGACGTATCGTTAAAATTTCCCCGACAGAACAAACAAATTTAAGGAAAATTATTCACCAGAAAATTAATGATTGCTGAAAGTCACACGAGTTCCAAATGTGACGTCGAAGATCAAGTTAAGAAATAAAAGTGCACCAATATCATGTATTTCATGTTATTACTTGGTAATTTCATTATCATATTTAGCTATGTGACTTAAAAATTGATATAAGCATAAGCACGAATTACTCCAAAACCGATCATCAACATTCAGACACAAATATCATCCCGATTAGCTTCGCTTAAGAAGAAGGGTTTATCTTAGATTTTATGCTAAAATACAAGTCTAGCTGATACTAATAAACTTGTTTGGAGCATAAATGTCGTAATAAACATCCTGTATGTATCAGGGATGATTAGATGCAGAGCAAGAAGAATGTTAGATTTAAAGGCATCAGTATAAGTCAACAAAAGAGGTAAAAGACTGACTCTAGCCAAACATAAATCGCATTAAGGTCAATTGCTGGACGTGGATGTTTATATAAACGAACAAACAAATAGATAAGCAATTCAATAAAAAAATAATCTAATTGATATCTATAATTCTTTATTTCCTTTTCACCACAGTTTTTCATTTTTTTGGATGGGGCTCAAGCAAGTCTACAAAACCAAAGTTAGGACCTAGATTGATTGATTCAAGTTTTCGGGCATCCTTATGACCTCGAAATATATTTTTTCAGAAAATTCAAAGCTGAAGTTTTTATTTACATTTTACAGAGGTTGCTAACCCCGAGCTATTTTCCTTAAGGCAAGTACCCATTTACAGTTGTGTAAATAAGAGGGGCAGCATGCCTGAACCTATAGCCAGACCAGACCTACAAAACGACACCTTTGCAGTGAACCACGTTACACACACTTTAGCAAATTGCCTCCTATTAAGGGAGCGCGGTAGTGTTGTTTACATTCATATTATATTGGGGGGATTTTATTCAAAACCCCAACTAACTTTCCCAAAATATGCTGGCCAGTTCATCTCCATGTTAATATTGGCAAGAGGAAATTAATTTGAAGTCGATTGCTAACCTAACACCCAATCACATCACAAAAAGATGCAAATAACTAAAAGTTACTTCCCATCGAACAGAACGATCTATAAGACATTTTTGTGTCCATTATAAAAGGGGTTCATCATAAAAATTAGGTTAAAGGAAGGCTTCTTCTAAAAAAAAATTATATTCTTATAACAATCACCCCAATAAATTTCTAATGAACCTAAACCAGTTTGAACTGATCTTTTAAGTCATTATCTTCACACTTAAGACTGTTCATATCATAGAAGGGCAAAATTTGTCAAAAACAATCCATTCACAATTAACTGATAATAATTTTTGTCGAATAAAATCAATATAAACGCAAAAAAAGCTAAAAAAAGAAAGGATATATGGAGCTTCTATACACAATCACCATCCACTCAGAAAAAAAAAAGAAAAAAAATAAAAACTCCAAACAGAAGCGTAAATCACCAAAAACTTCCACGAATGACCGTGCACTCAAGACAGTAAAATCACAAAAGTCAGGCGTTGTTACATGTAACTTAATCCCTAAAAGAACTTTTCAATGTCTCTAACAAGCAGAGTCAAGAATAACATTCAATAAATACTCATAGACGCCATTGAGCAATATCAGCGGTAGTCAAGCGGTTGGTCACTGGACGCCCAATATGGCTGACCCTGCCTCGTTAGAGAGAGTGAGACAGAAGACAAGACATCGGGAAGGAATTCAAATGTTCCCTTCTATAAGGCAAGGTTCGCCGAAAATGTAAATGAGATGGAGGTCGCCTATCGTAAAAAAAAAACTTTAATTAGGAAATCACGAATACTCTGCCGTTGTTTATTCCTGAAAAGAAGGAGAGTAATTCAGACAACAGACATATCTGTGGTCTCCAAAACATTCACAAAGCTCGGGTAGAAATCTATGCAATGTACTCATTGTTAATTATTCAATTTAAAGGTCCTAGAATAAAATTTTTATATCCAACATTTATTCAAGAATTAAAAGAACACCCAAAATGACCGTCATGTCCTAACACACAAAAGCAAAAATAAGATATTATTAAACTTATTTTTATCACAAACAGCCACTATTTCACTATTTAGCGAATAATTCTTCCTTCTGTTAATATGATTTGGAATTCTATCCCTACTTCCGTATTTCCCTATTTATTCCTTCTGTTAAGATACAGGGTTAAATTTCTTACGAGTTTAAGCCCCATCCTTCTTCCTTCATCTTCTCTAGCCCTTTGCATTGGCAAAAAAAAAAGAAAAAGAAAACACACACATTACAGTAATAACGAAGGTGGGGGCAAAGCAAGGGACATTACTACTGCATTCACTGGATTAATTGCAAAAGCAAGCTTTTATTACAAAATCTGGTAAGTTAAACTATTTAAATAAGTTAAATAAGTGCTCATTGGGTTTTTGAAAAAAAATGGACCATTTATACCAATAATAAATTCATCTTACAAGTTTCGTAATTCTTAAGATATTGTTCTTCGTGTAAACAATATAACGGCAACAATCAACAATCTTAAGTGGCAGTATCACATAAGATGGGATAGATTTTAAAATTTGGGGCTTAGCTAGGCGTGGAAAGATTTGAAATAATGACCCTGATATTAAAAAAAATATAAAAAGTGTCGAAAACTTTCTAAGCATTGTTGACAGGCATTCCGTTGAAAAGCGTCCAGTCAACAGCAATCGTTGAAAGACATTTCTGCCAAAGGTTAAAACAATACACCATAGCTTATATGAGAATTTTGAGAACAAAGCACCTTCAACGAGAACCTAGGAGATCCGGGTCATAACCTTATATATTTTAATAAAGTCACTTGGAAATGGCAAAGAATTCGATGAGGGTAATTTCAGTCAATATACATCAACCCAACTCCACTGAGAAACTGCACGACAAAATCTACAATGATAAACATTTGCATACATTACCAAGAACTGCCAAGATCTTTGTTCTCCAAAATCAATCTAGGATGCTTACCTGAAAGAAAAAAAAGAAGATTCAAATTAATAATAATAATAATAATAATAATAATAATAATAATAATAATAATAATAATAATAATAATAATAATCACATATTAATAAATAAATACAATACTCTTCACTACCGCTGGAGAATTATGGGGTCCTTTGACTGGCCATACCGTACTACATTGGATCCTTCTCTCTGGTTACGGTTCACTTTCCCTATGCCTACGCATACACCGAATAGTCACTGTCTATGTCCTATTCTTTACAGATTCCCTCTGTCCTCATACACCTGACAAAACTGAGATTATGAAAACAATTCTTCTTCACCCAAGGAGCAATGTAACTGTTCAGTGGCTACTTTCCTCTTGGTAAGGGTAGAAGACTCTTTAGCTATGGTAAGTAGCTCTTCTAGGAGAAGGACAATCCAAAATCAAACCATTGTTCTGTAGTCTAGGGTAGTGCCATAGCCTCTGTACCATGGTCTTCCACTGTCTTGGGTTAGTTCTCTTTCTTGAGGGTACACTCGGGCACACTATTTTATCTAGTTTCTCTTCCTCTTGCCTTGTTAAAGTGTTTATACTTTATATCGGAAATATTTATTTTAATGTTGTTACTGTTCTTAAAATATTTTATTTTTCCTTGTTTCCTTTCCTCACTGGGCTATTTTCCCTGTTAGGGCCCCTGGTTTTATAGTATCCTGCTTTTCCAACTAGGGTTCTAGCTTAGCAAGTAATAATAATAATAATAATAATAATAATAATAATACCTTTTTTACGATTAAGGGCAACAGACGGCACAAGAGGCCTACCTTACACAAAACCAAAATCCACGAAACGGTTACACAAATCATACTCTGATAAAATTTCAATCTCGTACTGATACAATTTTAATCTCTTAAGTCAAATCAAGTTTACCTTACATGGGAGAAAATTGACTAAATCTACCATAATGCTTCTTTGCAAGTCAAACAAACTACAAAGTTCTCCACCATCTCGAGGCTAGATTTTGTATCCATGATAAAACTTCCAAAAGGTATTTAGAAAAAGATGACGAATTAAACCCATTATGATCTATATTAAATATACTTACCACTATCATCGGAGTCTGTAGCAGGGGCAGAAGTACTGATGGAGTGGGGCGGGAGCGGAGGCGTTTTGTTGTTATTCTGAGGACTGGGCTCGTCCAGATTCCTCAGGACCTTGGTAACGGCATGGCGCCATCTGAGAATGCGCGAGTTTCTCCTTTCCATCTTTATATTATTGGCACGGTAACGATATCCAACAAACCACAATTATACTAATAAAGCTCATCCATTATCACTGCAATTCCTTCACTTTCAAATCTTAATAAAAGATGAATTCAGTCACTACTTTCAATAATGATTGCGGGGAAAATTCGCTACGTAAAGGATTAAGAGATAATTTGGAATAAGAGGTGTGCACGTGACACCTAAGCAAGCACAGATGTCTGTATAATGCCATATCTGCAACTCACGTCACTATCACCATAAACAAAAACACAAACTTGCATCCACGCGTAGTTTAGGCGAGACTACATTTTCACAGAGTTCAGATCCGTTGCCAAAGAGGCCACGACAAACCAAGTTATTCTCCCCCTGCTCACCACCGTAAAACGTCTGTTCTTAATTCTAGGGCAACGCCAATTCAGAAATACCAAAGTATGTTTTAATTTTCTACGATGAAAATTTTAAATTTTAAATTACATCAAAGCCCTTAATCACATTTTATTTTCTAAATAGCAATGAATGTCCACAAAGTTGTTTTATTCCCGGTTTCTCACAAAATCTCTTCCAACACTTAATGCAAAGAACACACTGTAATCACAGTCAACACCTGTTGCGGTAGAATGTGTGCAAAAGCGATTAGTCATCTCATTACACTTTTAAGGCGTCTAACATTCCGGAGAGCAAATCGAATCATATACTCTTGTGTAATTACAAAGGTCGTTATGGCTGCAACCGTCTAAACGATCCTTGCCTTGAACAATGTAACCTAATAAAATACATAAAACGTCGTAAACATAAAAGAACGTTTCACATGAATTAACTAAAACTCGCTCTCTCACAATAAAGAAAATATCTCGGTTAAGAAAATTGTCTCTTATGCAAAGCCATTATTCTAATGAAGGTTAATCATCACTACGGATCGTTTCAAGTAAATTAACGCCCCCTTCATGACAGACCCAAGCTATTACTCACTCACACAAATGATTATGGCTCTTCCTCTGGGCACGAACCTTCATAACCATCGCCGACGACCGATGGAATCAGCTTATCTCCTAAAAGGGGAGGTCATCAGGGAAAGGACGGTGAAGTAGTTCGTGAAAGTACCACAGCAGGTCTTCTAACAAAGCACAAAGTTGAATCAAAAGGAAAAGACGCAAGAAAATGGAAGGGAATTCGGTTATTTTTATTTTGCCAAGTTCGTAAAACAAACCTCTCACGTCTCTAATAAGAATACCGACTCGAGTTGCCATACCTCTGTGAACTACTATATGAGTTTCTCCAAAATAAAGAAACAACAAAATTCAAAAGGCATTGTCTACAATTCAATAGAAAGTTCCTACTTCACGCCCTAAAGACTGCAATATCTCTAGTTTTGCTATTATTTTCCTAGTTCAAGGAAAATCAAGACCTTCAAGGGCACTGCGCAAAACCTTCATTCCTGACGACGAGCAAACATTCAAATCCATTGAAATTTCCCCATCTAATCTTTCGTCAATGCCAAATCACTTAGAACAAAAAAAATCTATTATAATAATGGCCAAAACATGAAGACCCCAGCTGCAGCATTAAGCTAATATGACAGTGACGAAAGACCTCTTCTTAGGATGCACGATTAACAAACAAAAGGTTTCTGGCGATGAAGAACAAGACAATCCTGGCAGAAAGGACGGAAAACAGCAAAACCCTGCAAAGCAGGCGACTCTCAGACGACAATGGAAGGAACACAAGAACAGCCTTGCATCCCAATAAGGTGCCATTAAGATAACAATGCGTCAACAAAGAGAGATCTTGCTGCCCAAAGTCAGCCTTATAAAAGATGAATCAAAGATAACTGCTCACAGGAAAACTACCAAGTCCAATTTGGCCACGAGATATCCAAGAATATCTCATAAGACATTTCGTTATCTACAAGATAAAGACCAAGAACATCGTTACTTGTGAATGCCAATAATATCAATCAAAATGATCGTAATCTTGATGATATTAATATTGATATTATCACAATCTAGAGCAACATAATATCAATATCTTTAAATGTAACCGAGAAAATTCAATAAATACAGTAAAACATAGTTTAAATAAAACATAAAAAAGTGTGACTATTTTCATCTATTATAAACGGATATAACATAATTGGAAAAATAGTGTAAAACACGATGCGCATCAAACTCCAAGACTGCTAAATTTCTGAAACGCCTTTTGTACGGACGCATGAAGGGACATTCATATTCATTACTTGTGTGTGTGTATACGTGTAGAAAAACATGTGCAGACATTTAAAGTTATATATGATATGTATTTATATAATATATATATATATATATATATATATATATATATATATATATATATATATATATGTGTGTGTGTGTGTGTGTGTGTGTGTGTGTGTGTGTGTGTGTTCACACAGTATGTGTATGAGTATGTTTGTGCGTGCGTGCATGAGTATGACCGCTATTCGACACTCATAACGAAATGTAGAACAAATATCAAGG
>NC_090735.1:111186460-111198960 GCF_036898095.1 Palaemon carinicauda
TTTTTTGAGCTTTTTCCATGTGCATATCATTAGTTGACCCCCATATCTTAATACAGTAGTTTATTACACTCAAGACCAGACTTTCCACAATAAAAGCTCGAGTAGTATCATCAAAATAATCTTTTACTCTACTTAAATACATTAGAATGCCACTAACTTTTCTACTCAGCTCGTCAATGTGAGTACTGAATGTCATGTACCTGTCCATATGTAGACCTAGATTTTTCACATGTTGACTTATCTTTACTTCATCACCATCGCATTTTATTATAATGTCATTTGGAATTTTGCTAATATACTGTGAGCTACCCACAAACATGCACTGTGTTTTAGTGGCATTTAATAATAGCCCTTTTCTTAGAAAATATTTCTTAATTTTGAGCAATATTAGTTCAGCCCTTTTTATCAAGCCATCTAAATTTTCTATTTGATCAGCCAAAAGAACTTGGGTGTCATCAGCGTATTGAATTAGCAAGCAGTTTTCTATGTATTTAATCATGTCATTAACGTAGACCATAAACAGAATTGGACCTAGGACAGATCCCTGTGGGACTCCAAATTCAACCTTTTCAATGCAAGAATTTACGTCTCCTAATCTAACTTCCTGACTTCTATCCTTCAAGTAATCCTGAAACCAGAACGTATCAATGTAATGTTCCTTAAGAGATTTACACAATTCATCATGGTTGACACTATCAAATGCCTTTGATAGGTCACATAAAATTAATATGGAAACTTTTTTTCTATCAATATTTTTATAAATCTCCTCTGTTAATTTCATCAAAGCTGTTTCTGTTGATAAACCTTTACGGAATCCATGCTGAGTGTTAGAAATCAAATTATTTTTTTCTAGATGTTCCATTAACTGATTACATACAATCTTTTCTATTACTTTCGATATTACGGGAAGGATAGAAACAGGTCTATAATTACCAGGGTCGTCCTTGTCTCCTTTCTTGTGAAGAGGGTCTACGAGGGGTCGTTTCCAAATAGAAGGATATTTCCCAATTACAATCGATGTATTTATGATAACCGTGATATAATATGCAATAACTGTAAGGGAATCTTTTAGAAAACTAGTAGGAATACCATCCGTTCCGTAAGCATTACTATTATTCAAACTCTTAACTGTTAATATTATTGTTTCTACTGTAACTGGTTGCGTTCTAAACAATCTTATATTATTGCCAAAATTATTTTGAGTGTTTCTAATATCTTCATTTTCGTACTTTTGTAGAATTTCCTGCGTTTTATCATTAGTTATTTTTCCTACATTAGCAAAGTATTGGTTAAATTGACCTGCTCTAGCTTTTGGGTTGTCGTATTCAATCTTTTTATTTGTTTTAGTAGATACAATATTATTCATAATTTTCCATGTTTCTCTGCGAGATTTAATTTTCTTGATCTTGTCTTTGTTATAGTAAGCTTTGGCGGTACGCATCTTCGAATTGATGAGTTTTTTCATTTCCTTATACGAATTGTTAAGATTTTCATCATGTCTATTCTGTTTAAACCTTTCTTGCATTTTGTCCCTTTCAATCATACTGTTTTTGAGATCATTGTCTATCCAAGGTGCACTGGGTCTCCTTATTTCCTTCGTGGTTATTGGGGCACATTTATCTAAGGCACTATTATATACTTTATTGAAAATTCCTGTTTGAATATCTGTGTCATCAGTATGCATGATTGTATCTAAAATTATTTTCTGGTCTAGCAATGTATTGCACAAAAAATCTGCAGAGAGAGAGAGAGAGAGAGAGAGAGAGAGAGAGAGAGAGAGAGAGAGAGAGAGAGAGAGAGAGAGAGAGATTTAAATACAATTTGCCTTACACTAATTATCTTACACTAATTATAAAACGTTTTAAAAGAAATCAAAATTGAGCTTTGATTGGTAGTGAAGTAAATGAATTTAACTAGAAAGTTAAGAGGAAGGGAAAAGGGAACATGAAAAACGGAAATAAAAGAAAGAATAATTACTAGGATAGAAAGAAAATTATTAACAATAATCGACGTAAGGGCTGTTTGGAGCGACTGTGTAAAAATATGAGGAGCGAAAAGTAAATTACCTTCCTGAAAACGAATTTTGAAGGCAATTTCAAGTTGGTTCTTCACTCATCCCTTTTATGAAGTATGCACCCACGGGAAGGATAAAAAAGGAAATAGGGATTTATTGAAGATTGCTTGTTTGTACCCAATCATACTACAACATAGGAAAATCATGACATTGCATCTTTGAAAATATATTTCTTATCATATTACAAAACCAAAAAGTGTAAGCCAAGATATCCAGGTAGAGAAAGAATACTTGATTGAGCATTGAAACAAGAATGCCCATTACCCACAGGTTAAGAGGCTGCCTAACCACATAATGGCCTCATACGAGAAGCTAGAACACTCCCACCCCGCCCACACCCCCCCCCCAAAAAAAAAAAAAAACCTAAGAAACCAGAAATCTACTTTGGGACACTGACATGAGTGGCAGGTCACAAAGTAGCCCGAAAAAGGTAAAAATGAGTATTAAAAGGATTCACAATATTAACACAACACGAGTTTAAGTGACTGGAGAGGTTTTTCAGTAATCTTTCCCTTCAGTAAAAAAAATACATCTGGCGAGTCCCACTGACATCCCTATTGGGAAAGCAGTTCGGGGATTCCTTTGCCCGCAACGATGAAATTCTTTTTCGGGAGTAATTCAATTGCTGTCCTCCTTTACCGCCAGATCAATCTCCTCTTCCCAAAAGAATGAAAAAAGTAAAAATGTTAAGAAAAGAAAGGTTCCACGTCTTTTGTGTGGGTCACAGATTCCTTCCGATCACGATGATGGAACGAAAGAAAATCATTCGGAAATGCCAGAATGCAAAACACTTTAAATGTGGAGCGCAACTGTCAAGAAATGGTATTGAAACAGCTCGAAAATGAAAGCCTATTCAAATTTCATAAAGATTATGTATGTAATCCATAGCAAGACTAAATCTCGACCAAAATCACGAGAAAGGGAGAGAGAATCTGACAAACGGGTCCGCCTCAGCAAAGGAGAAGATTACTTCTTATTCTTCTTCTGTTGATTGGCCGGAGCTTTTCTCCGGATGGGGATTTTTGACAAAATGTCATAGCCCCCAAAGAGGATTACCTGTTTTTATGTTAATTTACACATATCTTTTTAACAAATAACTATCTGCCACTTCATTAGTTTATAACAACTATAATTCCATACTTAATATCTATCAAATATAGGGTTATGTTAACGATGAACAAATTTTAAATAGGCTCATTTTATGATCCCTGTCTGGTCTTCAGCTGCTGACTTTTATCATGATTTGTTGGATAAAAACTTGGAGCCTATCAAATCTATTAATCTTGATCTGGATATTAACTTGTCACCATCGTACAGAATGTCCTTTATGCGTGATACTTAGGATTTGTCCTAATTCTGATCGTTCCTTGCATCCAAATCTTCCTAGACTGTACTATCCAGTACGTAGTACTTGGTATGCAGTTAATTCTAACAGTGTTGTCATCTACAGCATATAGATCAATACTACACAGTATCCTAGAGGTGGAATGATTTTCCTAATCTGACAGTTGAATCTGTGGATATTCAGAAGTTAAAACTTACTTTTCTTGAACAGGCTATGTTTCTTTTCAGGGTTTATATAAGACTGATCTATTTTGACATTTTTACTGATCTCAAAATGTTTTATATTCCAATTCATTATTTCTTGAAGATACTTTATCTTATTTCTTCACAGGGCTACTTTCCCTATTGGAGCCCTTCTTTTCCAACTAGGGTTACAGCTTACCCAGTAATAATACATACACACACACACACACACACACACACACACACACACACACACATATATATATATATATATATATATATATATATATATATATATATATATATATATATATATGTGTGTGTATATATATATATATATATATATATATATATATATATATATATATATTTGTATATATATATATATATATATATATATATATATATATATATATATATATATATATATATAAATTAGTGTGTGTGCATGCGTGCGTGCGCTCGTGCTTCAAATATTTATCATCATCATAAGCTAAAAATCCTTATAATCCCCCTTTTTTAGAGTTCAAAAATACACGCAAACCAAAACTAAAATCGAATTGGAGAGAGAGAGAGAGAGAGAGAGAGAGAGAGAGAGAGAGAGAGAGAGAGAGAGAGAGAGAGAGAGAGAGAGAGAGAGAGATTGTACCTGCACTATGACATTATAAAATATGATTGCATCGCAATGGGCCGTTGAACAGGCACTTTTACTTAATAACAAGAAAGCCCGACGTGATCATAACATTACCCTCACTGCAGAGACCGGGCCCTCGATTCCCGTGTGCAATTTCATCAGACGTTATTACAGCTCCGAAATGCACGATCTGCAAGCGAAGTGCCAATATCGGTGCTGTGATATTACTCAACACAAAGATATTGCCAAAAGGAGATACACAATCAGTCGAGACAAATCAACAAAACAGGCGAAGAGGAGATTTCGAGGAGATTTCAAGATTTGCTAATTCAACTCAATCGTCATTGATTCAAAAGTTTAAGTCTTAAGGTCATTCCTCGCTCTGACGATTTATTTGTGCGGGAGGGAGGATTTTATATTATAATTTTTTATATAATGAATTGGATTTATCAATTTAGGCTATAAAGCCTTGTACTGGAGCCCGTGAAGCCGTTCAGTACCCAAGTGTAACCAATGGAAAACTCGACGTTACCTATCTATTGTTATAATTATTACTTACTGGTATTTCAACAATTTTGCAAAAAAAAAATGTAAAAATTTGTGTTATCTCTAATTACATAATGGACTCAATGTGCGTTTCGGTCTTTCACTAAATCATACTTTATTAAAACTTTTTTTTTATAATCGAACATGGCTAGCAACAATTCCTTTCACCAAATTATTTTCTAATCTTACTGAACATATTTTTCGATTGACAAAAGGGATATTGTTTTTAGGTTGATCCTCCACTGAACTTCAAAATATAAATGGTTTGGAAGTTTATATATTTCAATGACATTACAATAGTTACTGCTGTCTGCATGAGGCGTCATAAGTTTAATGAATAGCATTAGTTTCTTATTCTTCGTTATTTCTTTATTCACTGCCAACTGAATGTCTAATTTGAACGTATTACCGATCCGCCAAATTTCTTTTCATGTAATACCGGTGATTTTATATTCTTCAATAATCTTAAAAATCCAATCGTTTGTCCATCCAAGTCTCACAAATACCACCAAGTACTGACGTATGGCTTTATTTATTATCATAAGTACTGATTATCCGCTTTACATATCAATAAAACGCTGATTAATGATGCTATTATCAACTTTTGATTAATCTCGTACATCTCCAACAAACCCCCAACCCGACATGCAAGCGGGAGTCCACCACAAACAGAAGCGAACGTGCTTTTAGGTATTTCTAAATATGACTTTACCTCTTCCTCCTCACTCCTTGACCCGTAATTCAAAACTACTTTCCCTCTCCTCAATCTTTTCTTCTACCCTTCCATCATTACTAAGCTTGGATACTTCACCTTTAAGATATGTCGCTTCCCCCAGCTCAAAAGCTGTAAGGATTAACATGTCTCCACAATTTAAATAAAGATGTCAATGATGAGAAAAAAAACTTTTTTAAAAATTAAGATTCTATATTTTAATCAATCGATTGCATTCCGGTGTCGGGATAATTAAAAAAACATCAATGCTCTATTTAGCTTTTGAGTGGTAATCAAAATACTAATATTTCTTTTTAAAAAAAGCGAGGGAATGAAAAGTAAACCAACTTAAGGAAAATATCTTACTTTGAAAAAATTGGAAGGCCAAAAAATCGAACATCTATCCATAATTCTATTACTAATCATTAAAGTTAATTTCATCTAACTTCTAACTCCATATCAGACCTATCGTGAAATGAATTATCAAGTAACAAGGATTTATATGACATCATTCGAAGGGAAGTAATTTTGGGTAAACTATCTCGGGTAATTGAATCATAATACGATTGCCAGAAAACTTGACAATAACGACAATTATAACAATCTCAAAATGACTTCGGACAAAACCACCACGATCGGTGTGATGGCGAAAGCATAATAAATATATCTTCTAATTCCGAAAGAAACCCTCACATTAAACTGAAAATGGACTATACAAAGGAGAGAAAAAACATAGAAATTGAGGAAGAGGACAATAGGAGTTAACAGAAAATCTTACATCACATCAACCAAAATCAAAACCATAAAAATGCAGGTCAAGAGATAACCACCGAGTTTTTTCTGGGAACAGATTCTACTTGTCTTAACTATGATATAGTAAATACTATCAATTCAAGATTTGTCAAATGGAAAATATTTTTCATCACACACTATAATACATAATTACATTTGTTAACGATATCTAAACTAGCGTCTTATCTAAACTAGTAATTTATCTAAACTAACATATCACTTAGAAACCAGTTAGAATTTCTCAGATTAAAAGATGTAAATACAGTACTCATCAAAAAAACTTCTATAACACAAATACTGGAAAAGCGATGAAATTACCATTACCATACGCACACTATCTACCTCCCACATAGATATTGGTCCACCCAACGAAGCCCGGGTGTTTGAAGAAGACAAATTTCCATATTACGAATGGCATACTGACACAGCTTACATATCAACTTGTAAGACTTGTACAAGCTCTTTTGTTAAGGGATTTTAATTTATACAACATTTTTCCGATACCAGAAGACTTCAATAAATTGACTCCAGAGGTGCAAAAGTCCCCCAGGCTCCAAAGGGGCAAGAGTCACCCCAGGCTCCAGAGGGGCTAGAGTCACCCCAGGCTACAGAGGGGCTAGAGTCACCCCAGGCTCCAGAGGGGCAAGAGTCCCCCCCAGGCTCCAGAGGGGCAAGAGTCACCCCAGGCTCCAGAGGGGCAAGAGTCACCCCATGCTCCAGAGGGGCAAGAGTCACCCCAGGCTCCAGAGGGGCAAAAGTCCCCCCCCCACCAGGCTCCAGAGGGGCAAAAGTCCCCCCAGTCTCCAGAAGGGCAAGAGTCCCCCCAGGCTACAGAGGGGCAAGAGTCACCCCAGGCTCCAGAGGGGCAAGAGTCACCCCAGGCTCCAGAGGGGCAAGAGTCACCCCAGGCTCCAGAGGGGCAAGAGTCACCCCAGGCTCCAGAGGGGCAAGAGTCACCCCATGCTCCAGAGGGGCAAGAGTCACCCCAGGCTCCAGAGGGGCAAGAGTCACCCCAGGCTCCAGAGGGGCAAGAGTCACCCCAGGCTCCAGAGGGGCAAGAGTCACCCCAGGCTCCAGAGGGGCAAGAGTCCCCCCAGGCTCCAGAGGGGCAAAAGTTCCCCCAGGCTCCAGAGGGGCAAGAGTCACCCCAGGTTCCAGAGGTGCAAAAGTCACCCCATGTTGCAAAGGTGCAAAAGTCGCCCCATGTTCCAGAGGTGCAAAAGTCACCCCAGGCTCCAGAGGGGCAAGAGTCACCCCAGGCTCCAGAGGGGCAAAAGTCACCTCAGGCTCCAGAGGGGCAAAAGTCACCTCAGGCTCCAGAGGGGCAAAAGTCACCTCAGGCTCCAGAGGGGCAAAAGTCACCTCAGGCTCCAGAGGTGCAAAAGTCACCTTAGGCTCCAGAGGTGCAAAAGTCACCTCAGGCTCCAGAGGTGCAAAAGTCACCTCAGGCTCCAGAGGTGCAAAAGTCACCTCAGGCTCCAGAGGTGCAAAAGTCACCTCAGGCTCCAGAGGTGCAAAAGTCACCTCACGCTCCAGAGGCTCCAGAGGTGCAAAAGTCACCTCAGGCTCCAGAGGTGCAAAAGTCACCTCAGGCTCCAGAGGTGCAAAAGTCACCTCAGGCTCCAGAGGTGCAAAAGTCACCTCAGGCTCCAGAGGTGAAAAGGTCACCTCAGGCTCCAGAGGTGAAAAGGTCACCTTCGGCTCCTTAGGTGCAAACGGCACCTTAGGCTCCTTAGTCTGCGAAAGTCACCTTAGGCTCACCAGGACCAAATTGTTCGCGTACATGCAAGTATTGTATTACAATACAAACACTTATTTTGTTCTTATATGAAATCACTTGTCATAAAATATCTCTAAAAATCACCACTTTGACCCCATTGACACCGTCCCGACATGAAAAGTCTCTCTAAATGATAGTTTTCATAATCTAACCACGTTCATTTTTCCAACACCAAACATCTAGTCCACACCCTTATAGGATGAGGTGGAATGAAAATATCCTTAATCTACATATTAAAAACGTTCACTCGATAAATAACAACTATCTTTCAAGATATTTTCATTTTTAAGAACAGTTAGTATAAAAAATTCAACCTTATTAAAACATGATAAAATAAACCAAGATGGAAAAAATATTGTTGATGGTAAAGGTTTGGTAATCTACCCATTAACAGTTTTCATTTGTTATATAACGTGGCCACCATTCTAGAGATGGAGAAAAATCAAATCTCGATTTTAATATCATTATAGCTCCTGGGTTTGTTTCGAAACAAGATGAGGCAGACAGTAGTAGAAGGAGCAAACTGTAATATATTACAACTATCAAACCTGATACTAAAGAAATATTGTAGCGGTCTATATTGTAAGATCGTTGTAACCAATGATCTTATATTTCAATTAAGCATCAAGAACCCTGTCCCCAGGTACGCATCCCACTTATGCATAGAAAATGTACTTGTAACATTAAAAATTGATACCAAATTGGGATATTATAAAAACATGGTTACAGAGTTGATTTACTTCAGTATCACCAATATCGGAATGTAGAGATGTACACCACGACAATAGCACATTCCCAGTAGATTTTTGTACCTTCTTTGTTTCTTCCGTTTCAATGATACACGTATTTTAGTTATCTTTTTCAAAGAAATTTCTCAAAATATAAATTTGAGACTAACCTATTATCTCATGAACATGAAATACCTACACATATAATTACAGCAATTTAAGTTGTAATTATAAAGTTGACTTGGCGTTATTATCAAGAGCCATCATCATCGGCAATAGGTAAACACCTGAGTATTTAGATATTCATGAAACCAATCATTGGAAAAAAAATACGACACACTTGGTAACAAGATATTCAACTCAGAGAGAGAGAGAGAGAAATTAAAATGGGGATGGAACCAGAGGGGGTCTCAAAACCATGTAAGTTCGACCATAAATGAGTCGAGAAGGCACGTTCGTTCATTAATGATCCCCGGCCACTCTCCCCGCCCCCCAACCGGCCCAAAAACCGGCATTGCCCAAGGGGGCCATCAAAACGAATAGCTTACAATGCTACATTTCAGAAGGGTAATTCATCTTGGCTTTCATTCTTCCAACAATAAGGTTATACAGTGGGAGGTGGGAGGAGGAAAGGGCTGAAGTGGGGTGGGGGCAAAATTGCTGCAAGTTCGGAATCCTTGTTGAGAAAAGGGATGGGAAAATATAATGTTCCGTACAGTGATAAATCACATAGGTAAGGATTCTATGGTATACCATTAGCCGCTTCACGGAAGATCCTATTTACATTTTTTAGTCTTACTTTAACCGGCCAGTTTTCTCGGCTCGTGCCCTGACCTGACAAACAGTTCCAGGACAAACAAACGATAGGAACCTAAACAGTAAACTCTTCAGAAGCTATAAAAGATCATGTCTACATATTTCTGTGAGGATTAGGAGGAACATTTTCATTACGATAACAAGTGATAGAAGAATGAAGTGCACTAGTAATGACTTAGGTTAAGAGATCACTAATCTAAAAATATACCGAGCTTGAATGAAGAATAAATCCATGTAAATAAAAAAACCTTTTGAGTGTATTTGAACATTAATCTAACAAGGTAAATATAAATACTGTATATTCAAATCCACAGACTACACGAGAATTTTAAACTATCTTTTTTATCATATATTACTGGTATCTCAAAAGGCACCAAATTATAATTTCTTCAAATATCATTACTGTTCTATAGTTCCTAACAGATGTGTAAAGAAAATCATGAAGATTGTCAACATTAAAACTTTTATAAACATAACGACTAAGAAATGAATACATAGATGGTCCACTGAAAACTGCCCAGACCATGGAATTTCAAATTTGTTCTGCTAAACTGTGAGCACAATAAAAGCCAAAAAAGAACATCGTAATTTGGAGCTAAAGCCACCACGCCAAAAGTGGAATCGAACCTGCAATTTGCAAAGTTATCGATGCAATCGAGGGATGTAACAACGTGCTGCATAAAAAAAAAAAAAAAAGAAAAAAAATATTGATAACACCTCGAATGATAAAATTGAGGATACCAATCTAAATACGTAGAATACGAGAGGACGTCACTTTTTTTCACTCGTGTGACCACAATGAAAGTAAATTTGTAAGTTAATGACTTCAAGAAAGGAGTCAAATTATGATTGAGAGGCTGATAGCACATGATAATAAACAGCCGACTAAAATTAACCACTATGCATAAGCTATTAAACAATGTTACGATATTACTAAGAGTAACATTTCTTATCCTTGAACTTTATATAAAAAAAAAATACAGTCTTCCTATGTCATAGTCGAAATATTCATGAATAAAGATTACTTAACCCCAGTTTATAGCATTACCAATTACAAAAAAAAGATCAACCTAAAATAAAAATACAATATATGTAACAAATCTCAAAATGACACATTTTCTCTACTGGAAAGCCAACCATACGAACAAAGGTTTACCTCAAACAGGTAAACAAAATATTCGAAACAGCTGCCATGATATAGTGGTTTCGGCATCCAATCCCGCCAGGCAAGAGCAAAGGATGTAGGCATGTGACTTGCAACAGCATCTTTTGTTTTATTTATTCACCAAAAGGGAGGAGTTTAACCAGCCACATGAATCAAACTCGACCCTTGCAAAGGAAGTCAAATGATTATTATTCTTATTAATACTCGTCAAGCTACAACAATAATGGGAAAAACAGGTTGCTAGAAATCCAAAGGCTCCAACTCGAAAAGTAGTCCAGTGAGGAAAGGAAATAAGTTATATATGAAAAGTAATGAATATAATATAAAAAAATATTTGAACAGTAACAACGTTAGATTTGTCATAAATAAACTATAGAGACTTTTATGTCAACCTGTTCAACAAAAGAGCTTTTCTAACAAAGTTTGAACTTTATTTTATAAGTAGCCAAGCTATAAACCAAGTAGGAAAGGCAAAATGCTAACAACCAAAGGTGGTCCGATATGGAGCATGACATATCAATGAAAAAAAAAAAAATTGGTTGAAGCTTATGATTCAAATTATAAATAAAGTAAATGTTCGGTGAAAAGCTACAGGTTGAGAAATATGGAGATTTATAACAGTGATTGTAAAAAGGTCAAGTGACATGAGGGATCACAGCGTTTTGATAGCCTGGTCATCTGGAAAGAATGGAAATCAGGTTCGGCAAAAGTGATAATTACATAGGGAGCAGTAGTACACCAACCATACGCTGGCCAGAGGCTATGAACCAACGGGAAAAGAACGGTTTTTATATCAGAGCAGAGTTAATGTGTGGTAACAATAATGGGGAATAACGCAATGTATGTCGTCCGGTTCGAAATACTGCCCAAAAGCGTTCTGTCTAGGTTTGAGAACTATTGTGAACGTATTCTGCAAAGCGGGATGGCATCTTCCACAATACAGCATTTAACGAATAAAGAGAACATTGTGCGTTATATATAAAGCCACCCCTGGGTGATATATATTTATACATTATTATTATATATATATATATATATATATATATTCATATATATATATTTATATATATACATATATATTTATATATATACATATATATATTCATATATATAAACATATATATATATATATGTGTGTGTGTGTGTGTGTGTGTAAAGAAACTATATCATACACACTGAAAAATTTTCGCTGCTAAATACTTTTTATCTACGATTTATTTTCATTCAGGCAATACCTGTGGTTTTTACAAAATGAAAATTTTTCTAAGCTCTCCCCACTTTATCTCTCGGTCCTTGAAACACGAGGACTTCAATAAGCCATGCAAGACGTCAATACATTGGGAATACGTCAATAACGACAAATGGGGACATAGCAAACGCCACCCAGCGTTCATCGAAGAACGGTAAGCGTGGAGGGAATACGTTCATCCCGGAGGCAGAGGGAAACTGAAAAATATTATACTCGCTGCGTTCGTTTCGCAGTCATGTAAGAAATACTTACTTTTATAAGAGAAGTAAATCTATGATAATTATAAAAAGTAACGAACATTTTTCTCGGACCAAAAATTAAAAACATTCTTTTTCAAACAAGAATCGCAAGATGGAGATATGGAATCATGGAACGGTCAAAATGCGTAAATAGTCCAAAGGCTTCCAACATTGGTTCACTCATCCTTCGAACTACCGTTATCACCATTGTAACAAGCCGAGAGATGAGTCACAACCT
>NC_090735.1:111201460-111214612 GCF_036898095.1 Palaemon carinicauda
ATCCATAAAAGCCACCATGACTTCATCCTAGGAGTTTATTACAACGTCAAGGATGACTGCAATTTCCTCGGTGATTGTATTCAAAGAGTTGCGTTTCTACGACGAATGTTATCATCCTTAAACATCAAATACTCATTTCTCAACATCCAGATAAGCCAAAGATTTCTTGCATGAAAATATACATTTCACAAAACGAAAACGGAAAAAAAAAATGCTCAAGAGATCAAAATGATTTTTATCAACATCAGCTTACTGTGATATAACGATCCACCCACATAAAATAACACTCATTATTGAATACATGAAATTGAAATGTTAAATTTACTTATAATTATTTGCCGTGTTTCATATGAGATTAAGAGACAACTATCTGTCGTGTTTTCTAATTGATTACTAGATAATTATATGCCGAGCTTCTCATGAGATTAAGAGGGAATTATTTGCCGTGATTCCTTTTAGATTAATAGGCAACTATTTGCCGTTGTTGTTATGAAATTAAAGCAGTTATTTGCCCTGTTTCCTATGAGATTTAAAGACAACTATTTGCCGTTGTTCCTATGAAATTAAGACAGTTATTTGCCATGTTTCTTATGAGATTAATAGAGAATTATTTGCCGTGTTTCCTATATTTGCCATATTTCTTATGAGAGTAATAGAGAATTATTTGCCGTGTTTCCTATATTTGCCATGTTTCTTATGAGAGTAATAGAGAATTATTTGCCGTGTTTCCTATGAGATTTATAGACAACTATTTGCCGTGTTTTCTATGTGCTATTGAATTATTTGCCGTATTTCTTATGAGATTAAAAGACAATTATTTGCCATTTTTCCTATGAAATTAAGGCAATTATTTGCCGTGTTTTTTATGTGATTATAAATATAAAATCATTTGCCGTGTTTCCTATGAGATGAAGACAATTATCTGCCTTGTTTTATATGAAATTAATCGAAATTATTTGCCGTGTTTCCTATGAGATTAACAGAGAATTATTTTCCTTGTTTCCTATGAGATTGATATGCAATTATTTGCCGTGTTTCCTATGAGATTAACAGAGAATTATTTGCCTTGTTTCCCATGAGATTAATATGCAATTATTTGCCGTGTTTCCTATGAGATTAACAGAGAATTATTTGCCTTGTTTCCTATGAGATTGATATGCAATTATTTGCCGTGTTTCCTATGAGATTAACAGAGAATTATTTGCCTTGTTTCCCATGAGATTAATATGCAATTATTTGCCGTGTTTCACGAGGTTAGGAGAGAATCGTTTGCCATGTTTCCTATGAGATTAATAGACGAAAGTATGAGGTAAGTTTTTCTGACGATTAAGAGAAAATATATCTGGAAAAAAATATAAACTTGGGAAGAACAGGTGAACAAATAGCTAGGCTCTTGTGCCTTAAGCCTATTCCGCACCACGCGGTAAAATGAGGGAATGATCAGAGCCTTTTTTAAATGGTGCATGGCATCTGGAACATTTAAGAGTACAATCGTTGACCGAGGCAGATTTATGGTTCTGTGATTCTCAAGAACATCTACATTTGATTCACATAATTTTGATAATATTAAAGATACTCCAGACCTTAATTAGAGGAATTTTGTTTGCATCAGCCTTACAGGTTCTGCTAAAGAAACCTTCTCTGAAGCTAATAGCATTACATTAACCGGAAAGGGGTTTTAGTGAATGCAAGAAACTAAATGGCTGTTTTGAAAAAAAAAAAAAAAAAAAAAAAAAAAAAAAAAAAAAAAAAAAAAAAAAAATTATATATATATATATATATATATGTATATATGTATATATATATATATATATATAATATATAAATATATATATATATATATATATATATAAGCCTCCACAGCATAACACATCAGTGCCGGAAAACCATTAATGCTAAAACATATTCAACTAGCAGAGGAAAATTGAAATTACAAAGTCTTTCTAAAAACATCCTCCATGAATTCTCTGGGGAAATAATTATGGTAAAAGACAATTCATATCAATATATGACTTTTAATTCCCGAACGCTAGACAAATAACAGTTGCACGAATCCATCGAATACCGCTTGATGAAAAAAGTTTTCAAATAACTTTTACTTTGAGGCGACAAAAATACAAATTAAAGTCTTAAAATAATTTCTTCTTTATTACAGAATTATACCCCTGACCAGAGCAATTGATATTCATTCATTTTTCATACTAACGCAAAGCTAATTAAAGAAAGTCTCTGCCTGTCACTTATATAACGGAATATCAAGCACTATTCAATAAAAAAACATTTTTAAAAATTCCTGTGGCTTATGCAATGAAAATTAAATTGACACAAACGTCTTAAAAATAATATATTCATGAAAAAAATATATACTGAAAATATAAATAAAATAACATGTAAAAATATAAACTTCAGAAAGTGGTTTGAAGAGAACAAAAAATTTATTAGGTAAATAAGAGACAAGCGGTCACTGGAACGTAAATGTCACTGTCAATCAGAATCATTAGTTGCAGGCACCAGTTAACACCGACATGTCCGTCATCTTCTTGGCGTCTCGTTAGTGGTCTTAAGGACACAGACCACTAAATCCGATCATCTAGTTCTTCTCATGCATATCGTCTGACCGGTTCCATATCCTAAAGTCTTCATTTAATTGAACACACCGAGTGATACTAATCTGCATACAGAGAAACGTGCACAGGATGACAATAAAAATAATTATAATATTAATTATGATTATAATATGACAATTGCAGTTCTTTCCAAAACACTGTGCTACTTGATATTTCTTGCTCGGAACTACAACTTTCAACGATTGCTTATATACCGTATTAGAGAGAGAGAGAGAGAGAGAGAGAGAGAGAGAGAGAGAGAGAGCCTGCGTTTGAAGGGTGTAGCACTAAAATTAACAGTAGAGTGGACTTTACGTCTATAGAGACGGGAAAAGCACCAAGGGAAGAGAGAAAAGACGATAGATTGACAAACTAAAAACATGCTGGTATCAACTGGCATAGAAAGACCATAAATAGATGGAAGGGCATGAATGAGGCCTTTTTCCTGCAGTGGATGATATGTACAGTATATATATATATGTATATATATATATATATATATATATGTGTGTGTGTGTGTGTGTATAATATATATATATATATATATATGTACGTATCAACGCATGGATATATACTCGCACACACACGTCCATATAGGCTACTCACACACACATAAGTCCACATACACACACACAATGGTCGTGGTAGGTCAGTTGTATTGCCGAAGACTGTTCACTGCTTAGCTTGTAGTTCAAATGCCCCTCATACCCTTATTGGGTTGTTGTGGTCTGATTGCTGACGTCTCTACCTGGTGTCTGCCAGACAGGCGTTCGAGTCCCGCTCAGGCTCGTTAGTTCCTTTAGTGTCAGCAACCTCACCATGTGAGCTAGTGTTGGGAGGTTTGGGGGAGCCTATAGGTCTATCTGCTGAGTCATCAGCAGCCATTGCCCGTCCCTTCCTGGTCCGAGCTTGGGTGGAGAGGGGGCTTGGAAGCTGATCATAAGTATATATGGTTAGTCTCTAGGGCACTGCCCTGCTTCCTAGGACAATGGCACTGTCCCTTGCCTCTGCCATTCATGAGTGGCCTTTAAACCTTTAAACGCGATAGATCTTCAATGTCCCGACCAAACTATCCCTGCGAGTTAAGGATTGGCACAGTGGGCGTCGATGTAAAGCTATTACAAAATTTGGTCCATATTTGCCACGTCCTTGGTAGGTTCTTGTCTGCTGTCTTCAACTGCAGGCAGCTGGTACTAGAGTATCGGTGTCATCGATCATGTGTGTTTAAAAAAGGGGACAGGATGGCAGCTTCATCCCTTACAGACTTGCATTCAGACACTTTGCGGTACCACCACTCCAAATGGGAGAAGTTAGCGTCATAAAGAATTTCTAGGTCTTTATATCTATAAATAAAATACAAAAAGACTCATATATATGAAGTGGATTATATTTATGAATTTGAGGTATATAGGTCGGCGCTGGGGCCAGTGAGGCCATTCAGCACCCAAGTGCACCTGAAGAAAACCCCAAAAATACACTTAAGTAAAATATAAAGATGTTGGACAGAAAGGTTGAAGAAATGAAGTGGAAACGGAGATAAATTAGAAATAAACTAGTAGAGCACAGACCTCCACCGCGGCAGGTTATTTCTCGACCTTTTGCGCGACCTTGACCTTTAACCTTAACGTTGTATTAATTGGTATGGATTTTTACACACTCAAATATGAACAAAGTTTGAAGTCTTTGTGACAACGATGTCCAAACTTATGGATAATTACGTGAATTGGACATTTTGCTTGACCGTGCCCTTGATCTTGACCTTTCCAAATTTACTAATTTCCAGCTTTTTACATAACAGTTGATACCTGCAAGTTTCATCACTCTACGATTGAAATTGTGGCCAGGAAGCTGTTCACAAACGTACAAATACACACAAAAACAAATGCACAAACACACAAACCGGAGGTATAAAACATAACCTCCTTTCAACTTCGTTGGTGGAGGTAATATAACAAGTGAAGATAGAAGCCGAAGGAAGACTGCAAAGACTAATGGAAAAATATATGGTTACTCAGATTACAGACTACAGGCATATTAAACAATCAATATTAATAAGACGGTATTTCACTGGTGTAAACCACATGATTAAGACCTGTTGCATTTATGAGAGAGAGAGAGAGAGAGAGAGAGAGAGAGAGAGAGAGAGAGAGCATCTCAACTCAAATCCCCTTTTATGGTTTCTTCATTATCCTGCCTAGATAATCGATTGCATTTAAAGGCATCTCGACCTTAAACCACGCCCGCAAGGACCCACAAGAAAAGCGAGCTTAAAATCTCCACCCACCCGCTTACTCTGGCAAAGATCACACATGCTCACGTAATATATGTTGCCCTAATACGAACCAGTGCGTCCTTAATTGGTAGGATCAATGTCGGACGCAGTTCAGAAACTTGACTATCCCTTAAAATTATGTAGATTCAGACATACAATCGAAATAACTGAAAATTGTGTTTTGTTTTTATTGTTTCCTCATATTTATGACGTCATAAACTAGATCTATAATAGGATACGTGAGAGAGAGAATGAGAACATTTTGTTGTTGAATATATGAAAGACTAATGTAAACAGACGACGCTATATAGCTTTCGTATTTTTATACAATCTAACGTTTAAAAATTCGCCTGTATTTTATAAATATTGAAGGTCCAACGAATGGTTAATTATTATTGCCTCTTACAAAAATACATTGGCGACTATGTGCACATCAAACCGTATTTAAAACAGACTGTCAACTCTTTTGATGGGACTTAAAATGAAGAATGAACCAAGAGAAAAAAAAAAAAAAAAGCCTCTATTTTTACCCAGACTCACTATCTTCAACTCCTGTCTTGTAATTTTCAGGGCAATAAGAATCCAGCTTACAGGCTAAGTTCAATATGAATACCTACTTATAAACCAGCTCTGATAACCGCATACATGCCTATACTTATCAAAAAGTAAAGGAAATTTCAACTATAAAACTATAAAATATGATAGATGTCTAGTAAAAGTGAGAAGGAATATTCATAGAATTTTCTGAAAAAATATAATGTATGTATTCTATGATGTCAACATCTTAAAGTACTATACATATTAAATAAACGGTGGTCTTACCACCAGCCCGAATGAGAAATGCATCTTGGTCCGAGATTCGGGAAAGGTAGGTAACAGAGGTCTTTGGGTCTGGGATTTGCCATCTCAAACCTCCCTTATATTACCATTACTTTCAACTGCACAAGTACCCAGTATAAAATGATTTCTCTAAAGAAGATCTGAGAGAGGTAAGTACATTAATCGAAAGCTATCAAACTATACACATATATTAATCATACATATATATATATATATATATATACACACACACACACATATATATATATATATATATATAGAAAGAGAGAGAGAGAGAGAGAGAGAGAGAGAGAGTTTGCGCTAACCTATTTTGAAGTTTCTCTCCATCGATATGATCTAGGTGTAAATTTTTCTAAAGGTTAACTATCACAGAAGCAGTCAAAGCCACTCGGAGACGAGATAAGTTATATAATTTCCATGATTACCAAATAAATACCCAAAATGAAATGGAATAAACTAAATCGGAGACATTCCAGCTTTGCGTATAACTGGAGGACATGGGCCAGCAATGAGGAGCATCAATTTGACTCCGCCCCTTGACCTGGATTATTGAGCGGCGGGAGTAATTAGCACTCTGCACTTCAGGAACCTTCATTTTCGGCTGGATGAGAGGAGGCACAAGTTGAGAAATCATTTTCTTTTATATACTTAGGAACACAAGATGGCTGTAACTGTCCGCTCGTGAAAGCGGTCAAGAGTTGGACACACTCAAGAGACGGTCTCCATATCCATTCTTTGTCTCGGCTAAAATCCGCAAGATTAAAAAAGTTGCAGTATAAACACAATATATATATATATATATATATATATATACATATATATATATATATATATACATATATATATGTATATATATACACACATACATAAATATATATATTATATATACACACACATTTTCAAGGAGTAAATACATATTAGATCATTACGGGAATTTTGCTGAAAAAAGCACATGAAGCAAGAAAATCAATAATCTAAAGCCACCAACTCATAAAATCAGTCAGAAATCCCTACCATGTAAAACAAAAGGCTAATTACTTGTGTACTGGTTTCGAAAATTGATAATAAAATAACACTTATGTTTCGAGACAGAAAACTCTAATAATACAGATTTTCTAGGAAATATAAACTATTTTTCATGAAAGGAAACTTTCTAATACTTAAATACTAAAGTGACAAATTCATGACATGAAAAAATTAAGACTACACTAAACAAGGCTCACAATGAGTCAAATGTTTCTTGCACTTTCAATATTTGGACAAACAGAATTCTGACATCACCATACGATTTTGGTACGTTTATCCATAATTCTGTCCAGACACTTTGTGCGAGTGTCACTTGTCAACTAGACAAATAAGGCTTTGTCAGTCCGCTATGTTTAAGACAAACAGGACTTTATCATCCTCTTGGATGTCGCCTAGTGTACAGTATATGGGAGTTTCAAGATATCCATACGTCACCAAAAATAGCTTTACGGTCAGTGTAGTCCAAAAAGAGTTTTATTCATTGTAGAGATAACCCATACTCTGGAGATATGTTTTCCAAACAATAGCCTACAACAACACAAGCTACATTCATATAAAATCATTATGAAATTAAATACTCTTGAAGAACATCAGCTGAGCCGACTAACTTTTCATTTTGAATCCTGTAGTACCGTAATCATCAGAACTCCCTTCTAGGTTTAAAGCAAGAGGCAGATTGGCGTCAATGACCTTCGATGTCAGGATGCCAGAGAACTTCAAGTCAATCAATCAATCAAAGCAAGAGACAGAATAAACCTTTGGCATCAACATCAAAAGTCGTCCTAAAGCACTATTATAGATACCTAAATAACTGCAATGTCTACAAGCACTACTAGTATGCGAAAAAGAAATTAACAGAAACAAACAAAAAATATTTCATGGCGGTCCTCGCCAATCTCTCACAACAAAATTAGGTTCCTTCAAAGGTTCACACATACTACTGAAAGCCATGACAAAATATTCTCCAATTTATTCTAAATGTTTAACCTATGTCAATTTAACATCGTAAATAGATTTACATCCTTAGGGGATCTTATCGTTGGTAATACTAGACAGGCAGTTAATTCTAATAGCCAGGCCTTCTCCTCATCATGCTCAATAATACACAGTATTTTAGAAGTTTTATTCCAGCTGTGACCAAGTTGTGGAATGATCTTCCTAATCGGGTAGTTGAATCAGTAAAACTTCAAAAATTCAAAGTAGCAGCAAATGTTTTTATGTTGAACAGGCTGACATAAGTCTTTTTATATTTTATATAGGACATATCTGTTTTGACGTTGTTACTGTTTTTAGAATGATTTACTGTTATTTTTTTCTCATCATTTATTATTTCCTTATTTTCTTTCCTCACTGGGCTATTTTTCCTTATTGGAGCCCTTGGGCTTATAGCAACTTACTTTTCTAACTAGGGTTGTAGCTTGGCTAGTAATAATAACAACAACTAAACAAACAACCTTTACAAGGATAAAAATTCTTTCGTGAACGTTAACGATCTTCTAAAATAATATTTAGCCCAAGTAATGGAGGTATAGACATAGCCAAATTGAAAAAAAAAAAATCATGTGCCAGTACACATGAGCGTACACACAAATAGAAAGCACACAAGAGACACACACACAAACGTGCACAAAATTGACGAAGCGACTTTGTTGACAAAACTCTGGAAACGGAAACCCATTATCTGAATCTGCAACTTTTGACAGCCAAGTATTTTTTCATTTCAAAAGAAAATATACTTCACTGACTTCAAAACAATAGCTTATCTTCCTGCCACGTGGGACATTCAAAGAAGAAAACCAGCAATATATTTTATATATGTATAAATATATATATATATATATATATATGTATGTATGTATATATACTGTATATATATATATATATATATATATTATATATATACATTTATATAAATGTATATGTATATATATATATATATTTATATATATATATATATATATATATTTATATATATATATATATATATATAGTTAACATTGTCTAAATTATAAAATAAAGTGGTTTGATTATAACATACCTAATGCGTTGGAATGATACGCTGACATTTATTATTATTATTATTATTAACATTATCACTTGCTAAACTACAACGCTAGTTGGAAAAGCAAGATACTATAAGCCCAAAGGCTTCAGCAGGGGAAATAGCTCAGTGAGGAGAGGAAATAAGGAAACTGATTGAATAGTGTACCTGAGTGCATCCTCAAACACGAGAACTCTTCACTCTAGCCATTGAAAGACCATAGTACAGAGCCCACTATCCAGGACTAGAGAATAATGGTATCATTTTGGAGTGTGAAAATAACCCATATATATATATATATATATATATAAAATGTGTGTTTGTATACATATCACATACACACACACACTATATATATATATATATATATATGTATATATATATATTTGTATATATATATATATATTTGTATATATATGTATATATATTTGTGTATATATATATATATATATACACACACATATATATATATATATATATTCATTTATACATTTATTCATACATCATATAATCACTGTATGTGTGTTATGGTAAAGATCTTGCATAACGTTAATCCTATTTTAATTCGAACGAAATCCATCACTGTCTTCAAACATCCTTACAAAGAACCCCTAGATACTCCCCTAGCATCGATTTTAAGTAAAATCTTATTTCAATAATTCCTGATGCTTGTGCAATAAAATTCAAGTTATGCTGAACTAATCTTGTAACTTATTTTTCAATATTTGTTCTGCTTAAAATGATAACTGGTGCTTGGTGGCTTCAACAGAAGCAACTAATAATACATAATAATTTACAATATTAATTAAAACTTTAAAAGTTAGAATTTGTTGGACATATAAAACTTTAGTGGAGACACTTGAGAAACAGTTGAATACAAAAGTTCTTCTTAGAGAGAGAGAGAGAGAGAGAGAGAGAGAGAGAGAGAGAGAGAGTAGGAAAAACTCCAAAAAACCATTACATCATTAATAATGATAATAATGATAGTAAGCATGATCATTATCATTATTATTAGTAAACATGGATCGCTCACAAGAAGTTAAATGAATTATTTGGCGGATCGTGATGCAACAATTAGAGAACGCACAGCCAAAAAATTAAGATTTTCTTATTTGCATCAAGTGACCCCAACATAATCTTGTAATAATCAAAACATGACATTCCATCAGTACAATTCGCATTGTCAAAAATTAAAACATCCGTTTCATAAATTGCAACAGAGAGATTGACTTTTGTAAAAAGGCCATATGATAGAATTAAGCATTAAAGATACGCCAGCTACGCACGGAAACTATACGAGTATCGCAAAAGAGGGATAAGAGGAAGGAAATTATTTGGTCCATCAAAATCGCCTCATTTGCATGGCAAAAAACAAACTTGTCACGGCAACAAACTGGTAAGATGTCCGTCTTCCTAAAAGGATCGTTGCATCATTTGCGCGGTTAAGGACAATCATCACAACGAGACTGAAAAGACTCCTTAGGAACAATAGACAGGCAGCAGCTTAGCAGAAGGGAAGGAGACGAGTGAGGTGAAGAGGAGTCTTTCAATAGAATGAGAGAGGCGTTAAGTCGATGGCGGAGAATGAATGAAGCAGAGTAAAGAAAAATCACAGCCAAGAGCAAGAACAGTGCCTCAGAAGAAAGAGCAGATGAAAAAAACCCTAAATAACGAACGTTAATTAGGGAGTGACATGGGGAACTTGGCCAGAGAAAAGGGTAGCGGTGGTAAAGAATGGCAGAAGTGTGAGACGGCTGGTTGATTCAGAGGAAAGGGACAGGAAGGGAAGAAGAAAATACAAACACTTGTCGTATGCACAGGTTCTCATTCTAAACTCTTTGGGTAATTCTATTGTATAGCGGTTTGAATAATCATAACTTAGTCCACACAAAGATAACGTATTGCAAGATGACAACCTTTGAATGTGCATCTTGGATTTGGATAAGACGAATCTGGGTGATTTGTTAATTCAAAGGGAAAAGAATCTCACATTTGTCCTACATACACACACCCACATACATACACACACACACACACACACACACACATATATATATATATATATATATGAATACATACATATGTATGTGTATATATATATATATATATATATATGTGTGTGTGTGTGTGTGTGTGTGTACGCACGAACGCACGTACGGGGGCTTATTATCCAGACAACAAACCCTGCAGCTTGTTTACAGAAAGTCTTCTACTTCATAGGTTTCAAGGAGTCTGATGTGGACCCCTTAACAACAATCTCGGCTCCTAGTTAAACCCTTTGAAAAATATTTATACTATACAGGCTTCGAAAAGCAGTTGACAATTAAATTCAATGGCAGAAAGGACAATTCAAATACATAAATTACTTTTGATTACTAATAATAAGGAATAAACAGGTTTATGAGTTAAGCCGAATAACCACGAACATCATGTGATGAGATTCTACGGAAAGAAATTACAATATGTAATTAGGAAAGATAACTGAACTGGATATGAACAAAAGATTTAAAAAAAAAACACACACACAGTATCAACTACTTGTAAATAAAAGAAAAGGAGAAGTGTTCCTCTAACAATGGAACTCTCTCCCAAAACTTGTGGAGAAAAATGCCCGAGAGGCTTCGGAGCATTACAAAGTTCACAGGAAAAAGATTCGTAAAGTAGGCAACTAATATGATTGACCAGACCCACAACTTTAGCTTAGGAACTCCAACCATTTAATCAAAATCGAAACGACAAGAGTAATGGGGATACTGTAAAGGACAAGAGCTATACTAAAAGCAGGATCAAGTGGTGCATTTACTTGAATTTCCCTGCACTTGCAGTTCGAATTTACAAGAGGAATGATGAAAAGCTGGAAATAACCAGAAAAATTGAAAAATGGAGTCGATAATAAAGTAAAAAAAATGGATCAGATTAATAAAATCCGAAAGTACAATAAATCTACCGCTAGAGGCAAAGCAAAGGCGGTAGCAATAATTAAATAGTGAGATTAGAAACAGACCAAGAATTTTTTTTTGATAAAAGTTCTTTTGCAGGCGAAATGAAAAAGGAGAGAGAGAGAGAGAGAGAGAGAGAGAGAGAGAGAGAGAGAGAGAAGGATGTTGTCTCGTCAGCATCAGCCACCGCTGGTTCAGCTTTTGGCTGACGACCAACAATAGCAGCCTGAAATGGGGGGGTGACGCCACCTGTGGCCTACCCAGCACATGTAGACGGTCGCTTCAGCAATATGGGTTACTTTACAATGCACAATGCACGTACAACAAGTGTTTGTGCCCAAGGCTAAAAGTAACTCCACAGTTTCCAGGAAGAAACTAAACCTGAAAAAAAGTTTAATTTTTTAGCTCTATCGCAGAGCACTTTTATTAAGAAACATGAAAAAAAAAATATTGTCTTAACATACCATGCATTTACACTTACGATAGCATGAAGGGCAAACTTTTGCGTCCGAAAGAACATAGAAAATACCAAATAAAAAAGTATTACCATTTGCAATATAATTTAAACATCACAAAACGCTTTTAAAAATAGAAAACCATTTAACGAAACAACAAAGTAAGAAGTGAAACCCTTGGCTGCTTTTTATCATCAGCGTAAATAAGATCTACTCTATAAAATACGATGCAATACATTCTCATTCTGTTCGACCATAAGAATACCTGCGATGTTGTCTGGTAAGATTTTTATGGGCTGTGTATCAAACAATACCATGTTGCCGTTTTAGGGGAAGGGAAGGGGGGGGGGAATTGCATTATTATTAAAAGAAGGAGTTTTACCAGCCCAATGAGTCAGGCTTGACTCTCACAGGGCTGGCCCGAAAAAAAATCGGGATATAAAGAAATATAAGATTATCAAAAATTCAATTGATAAGGAAAAAAAAAAATAAATGAAAAAAAAATTATATATGTATATACAGTATATACTTATAATCTTTAAATATTCTAAATATGGGTGAATAGATGGATGAGTAGATATATATATATATATATATATATGAAATCTGAGTGATAAAAATAGGGGGGGATTGCAACATCTATCTATCTCCGGAGGTTGCAAATTTAGATAATGGAAAAGGAATTTGTGGAAACAATCACACTGACGGAAAAATTATTTTCCTCAATTATGCATATTTTTCTTCTCCTACAAGAATTGTTAAACACTAAAAAATAAATTATCACAATCTTGATAAACATGACGTTCCATGGAAGTTGAAAATGGAGTACCCTAATTCAACTATTTTGGTAATTCATATTCATTTCCCACGACAAAAAGACATGCCTGATGAAAGGAGAGATTGCCAATGAAATATTTTGTCATCCATACTAATCTCTTGAGGCAAAATTATTTAAATTGCAATAGACCACCAT
>NC_090735.1:111220112-111227612 GCF_036898095.1 Palaemon carinicauda
TATATATATTTGTATATATATGTATATATATTTGTGTATATATATATATATATATATATATATATATTATATATATATACTACACACACATATATATATATTATATATATATATATATATATATATATATATATATATATATATATATTCCATTTATACATTTATTCATACATCATATAATCACTGTATGTGTGTTATGGTAAAGATCTTGCATAACGTTAATCCTATTTTAATTCGAACGAAATCCATCACTGTCTTCAAACATCCTTACAAAGAACCCCTAGATACTCCCCTAGCATCGATTTTAAGTAAAATCTTATTTCAATAATTCCTGATGCTTGTGCAATAAAATTCAAGTTATGCTGAACTAATCTTGTAACTTATTTTTCATATTTGTTCTGCTTAAAATGATAACTGGTGCTTGGTGGCTTCAACAGAAGCAACTAATAATACATAATAATTTACAATATTAATTAAAACTTTAAAAGTTAGAATTTGTTGGACATATAAAACTTTAGTGGAGACACTTGAGAAACAGTTGAATACAAAAGTTCTTCTTAGAGAGAGAGAGAGAGGAGGAGAGAGAGAGAGAGAGAGAGAGAGAGAGAGAGAGAAGAGAGAGAGAGAGAGAGAGAGAGAGAGAGAGAGGTAGAAAAAAACTCCAAAAAACATTACATCATTAATAATGATAATAATGATAGTAGCATGATCATTATCATTATTATTAGTAAACATGGATCGCTCACAAGAAGTTAAATGAATTATTTGGCGGATCGTGATGCAACAATTAGAGAACGCACAGCCAAAAAATTAAGATTTTCTTATTTGCATCAAGTGACCCCAACATAATCTTGTAATAATCAAAACATGACATCCATCAGTACAATTCGCATTGTCAAAAATTAAAACATCCGTTTCATAAATTGCAACAGAGAGATTGACTTTTGTAAAAAGGCCATATGATAGAATAAGCATTAAAGATACGCCAGCTACGCACGGAAACTATACGAGTATCGCAAAAGAGGGATAAGAGGAAGGAAATTATTTGGTCCATCAAAATCGCCTCATTTGCATGGCAAAAAAACAAACTTGTCACGGCAACAAACTGGTAAGATGTCCGTCTTCCTAAAAGGATCGTTGCAATCATTTGCGCGGTTAAGGACAATCATCACAACGAGACTGAAAAGACTCCTTAGGAACAATAGACAGGCAGCAGCTTAGCAGAAGGGAAGGAGACGAGTGAGGTGAAGAGGAGTCTTTCAATAGAATGAGAGAGGCGTTAAGTCGATGGCGGAGAATGAATGAAGCAGAGTAAAGAAAAATCACAGCCAAGAGCAAGAACAGTGCCTCAGAAGAAAGAGCAGATGAAAAAAACCCTAAATAACGAACGTTAATTAGGGAGTGACATGGGGAACTTGGCCAGAGAAAAGGGTAGCGGTGGTAAAGAATGGCAGAAGTGTGAGACGGCTGGTTGATTCAGAGGAAAGGGACAGGAAGGGAAGAAGAAAATACAAACACTTGTCGTATGCACAGGTTCTCATTCTAAACTCTTTGGGTAATTCTATTGTATAGCGGTTTGAATAATCATAACTTAGTCCACACAAAGATAACGTATTGCAAGATGACAACCTTTGAATGTGCATCTTGGATTTGGATAAGACGAATCTGGGTGATTTGTTAATTCAAAGGGAAAAGAATCTCACATTTGTCCTACATACACACACCCACATACATACACACACACACACACACACACACACACACACACACATATATATATATATATATATATATATATATATATATATATATATATATATATATATATATATATATGAATACATACATATGTATGTGTATATATATATATATATATATATATATATATATATATATATATATATATATATATATATATATATATATATATGTGTGTGTGTGTGTGTGTGTGTGTACGCACGAACGCACGTACGGGGGCTTATTATCCAGACAACAAACCCTGCAGCTTGTTTACAGAAAGTCTTCTACTTCATAGGTTTCAAGGAGTCTGATGTGGACCCCTTAACAACAATCTCGGCTCCTAGTTAAACCCTTTGAAAAATATTTATACTATACAGGCTTCGAAAAGCAGTTGACAATTAAATTCAATGGCAGAAAGGACAATTCAAATACATAAATTACTTTTGATTACTAATAATAAGGAATAAACAGGTTTATGAGTTAAGCCGAATAACCACGAACATCATGTGATGAGATTCTACGGAAAGAAATTACAATATGTAATTAGGAAAGATAACTGAACTGGATATGAACAAAAGATTTAAAAAAAAACACACACACAGTATCAACTACTTGTAAATAAAAGAAAAGGAGAAGTGTTCCTCTAACAATGGAACTCTCTCCCCAAAACTTGTGGAGAAAAATGCCCGAGAGGCTTCGGAGCATTACAAAGTTCACAGGAAAAAGATTCGTAAAGTAGGCAACTAATATGATTGACCAGACCCACAACTTTAGCTTAGGAACTCCAACCATTTAATCAAAATCGAAACGACAAGAGTAATGGGGATACTGTAAAGGACAAGAGCTATACTAAAAGCAGGATCAAGTGGTGCATTTACTTGAATTTCCCTGCACTTGCAGTTCGAATTTACAAGAGGAATGATGAAAAGCTGGAAATAACCAGAAAAATTGAAAAATGGAGTCGATAATAAAGTAAAAAAAATGGATCAGATTAATAAAATCCGAAAGTACAATAAATCTACCGCTAGAGGCAAAGCAAAGGCGGTAGCAATAATTAAATAGTGAGATTAGAAACAGACCAAGAATTTTTTTTGATAAAAGTTCTTTTGCAGGCGAAATGAAAAAGGAGAGAGAGAGAGAGAGAGAGAGAGAGAGAGAGAGAGAGAGAGAGAGAGAGAGAGAGAGAGAGAGAGAGAGAGAGAGAAGGATGTTGTCTCGTCAGCATCAGCCACCGCTGGTTCAGCTTTTGGCTGACGACCAACAATAGCAGCCTGAAATGGGGGGGTGACGCCACCTGTGGCCTACCCAGCACATGTAGACGGTCGCTTCAGCAATATGGGTTACTTTACAATGCACAATGCACGTACAACAAGTGTTTGTGCCCAAGGCTAAAAGTAACTCCACAGTTTCCAGGAAGAAACTAAACCTGAAAAAAAGTTTAATTTTTTAGCTCTATCGCAGAGCACTTTTATTAAGAAACATGAAAAAAAAAATATTGTCTTAACATACCATGCATTTACACTTACGATAGCATGAAGGGCAAACTTTTGCGTCCGAAAGAACATAGAAAATACCAAATAAAAAAGTATTACCATTTGCAATATAATTTAAACATCACAAAACGCTTTTAAAAATAGAAAACCATTTAACGAAACAACAAAGTAAGAAGTGAAACCCTTGGCTGCTTTTTATCATCAGCGTAAATAAGATCTACTCTATAAAATACGATGCAATACATTCTCATTCTGTTCGACCATAAGAATACCTGCGATGTTGTCTGGTAAGATTTTTATGGGCTGTGTATCAAACAATACCATGTTGCCGTTTTAGGGGAAGGGAAGGGGGGGGGGAATTGCATTATTATTAAAAGAAGGAGTTTTACCAGCCCAATGAGTCAGGCTTGACTCTCACAGGGCTGGCCCGAAAAAAAATCGGGATATAAAGAAATATAAGATTATCAAAAATTCAATTGATAAGGAAAAAAAAAAATAAATGAAAAAAAAATTATATATGTATATACAGTATATACTTATAATCTTTAAATATTCTAAATATGGGTGAATAGATGGATGAGTAGATATATATATATATATATATATATATATATATATATATATATATATATATATATATATATATATATATGAAATCTGAGTGATAAAAATAGGGGGGGATTGCAACATCTATCTATCTCCGGAGGTTGCAAATTTAGATAATGGAAAAGGAATTTGTGGAAACAATCACACTGACGGAAAAATTATTTTCCTCAATTATGCATATTTTTCTTCTCCTACAAGAATTGTTAAACACTAAAAAATAAATTATCACAATCTTGATAAACATGACGTTCCATGGAAGTTGAAAATGGAGTACCCTAATTCAACTATTTTGGTAATTCATATTCATTTCCCACGACAAAAAGACATGCCTGATGAAAGGAGAGATTGCCAATGAAATATTTTGTCATCCATACTAATCTCTTGAGGCAAAATTATTTAAATTGCAATAGACCACCATATCTCTCTCTCTCTCTCTCTCTCTCTCTCTCTCTCTCTCTCTCTCTCTCTCTCTCTCTCTCTCTCTCTCTCATAAGATGTTGGCACTCTGAATCCCGTGTCAGGTGTCCGCCAAGACAGCCCATGCTTCTGCGGAATCATCATCCATGTTTACACAAATTCATGTCATAAAAATTTTTCCGTGTGAAATTATTCATGCACATCACGTCAATTTAAAATAAAAATATTATTACTACACAATGTTCCGATACCAGTTAAAAGGGGCCAAATATATACAATAAGTATACAATACGCAAATACTAAGGTAAACCTCTATAACATGATGTTAGATTCACCCAGATTAATTTTAGTTTTACATAAATCTCCGTTTATTAAGAGTATTTAAGGGTCACTCAATTATTGTCAAAATTATTTCCTATAATTATCTAAGATTACCAATACTCTTTTCACTGCAGCTTACAGTTAAAAGTAATTTCCATGTCTATGAAAAATGAGACCAGTAAAATCTAATATACTTGCAAGTCAAGCCTCATTTTCTCTACACCGGGAAACTTTCTATTAGTCGAGACAATTGCTTCATTGTCTTCAGATATACATCTACGACCACTTACTCTATTATACACGATAAGAAAGGAGAGTGGGGGAAACTGAATGGAGGTGGAGGGAGATAGGGGGATGGTTTAAGTAGTAACTACTATACCACAAACGTCACGGTTCAACACTCAGACACAACATAATAGCTGGTCCTCGACCTAATCCTCTCCTTCCTTCCAACACCCCCCCCCCCCCCAAGGAACACATATTTTCTTTCACTATCAAGAGAGGAGGAAAACGATAATGGGAAGGCTTAGAGGTAGGTCCCCTCCATTTCTCATTCCTATATCGATCTCCATCAATTCAAAAAGCTGCCCAACCTTTGTTAGAATCAAGACAGTTTCTTATAAAATTCCCAAAGTATGATTCTAATGAACAATACAATATAGAATTTACAAAGCTATATTACTGGATTAAAAGGTAATTTAAATGAGCCTGATATTCTCTTGTCGTGGATAAAATGAATTGGTATTACAAAACTATAAAAATGCTTTACTGCCAACGTTTTTCCCGTCAAAACAGTTCTATTATACACACATATACAATATAAATATATATACATATATATACACACACACACACACACACACACACACACACACACACACATATATATATATATATATATATATATATATATATATATATATATATATATATATATATATATATGTGTGTGTGTGTGTGTGTGTGTGTGTGTGTGTGTGTGTGCGTGTGTGTGTATGTGCAGGAAAATAATAATAAATAAAAACCGGCACTGGGTTTTTAATACAATATGAAGACCCACAACCTAGAGAACAAAATCTTTGGAGCCCTTTGCCGTTAACGACAAACACAGCATCATTGGGAGAGAAAATGAAAGCAAAAAGTGACATTTTTGCCTCACAAAAAGATGGCATTTTTCATACCTCTCGTCTCCTTTCCAAAGAGAAAAAAATGAAATGCTGGCAAAAGAAGTAAAGGCAAACAAGCACGAAAGGTCAAGTTTGCTAAAGCTCCTACGAGACCTCCACACCTGAATGGGATCGCATGATGTGCCGTTCATTTCGACCTTCAGATGTAAAATATATCATCATCAGAGGGTATTGTAGTGTAGGCCATTAAAACCTCTTTACGATTTTTTTTTTTCAAGCATTTCTATATTGGGAAATTTAATTTCCTTCTGATCTAAATCCGTACATAACGGGTTTGTAAAAATCATAATATGTAAAATAAATAAAAATAAAAACGAAGACCCAACAATCTATTCCAACATCCTGTACAGCATAAATGACCTCCTCAACTATCGACCGCTTTACCTAAATAAATACTTCCTGCAAACGGTGCAGCTTCCATGAATATAATCGCATGTTTCATTTTATGAAACATGCGATATATGAATTCAAAGGCCTGGCACAATAACATAATAAAATAGATTTATTAAATGGTTAAAATATATTGTATTACGAGTTCCTCCCCATCATCAATTTCCATCTACTCTTTGTCTATCACTTTTTCAATAATTCCTTCACCTTCTCTTCTTCATGCTTTCGCGTTCAATGCCAAGCATTATACATGGCGACTCTTCTATTCTCTTCCTCTTTCTCTTTCTGCATCCTCCACTTCCCTCGGCACGAATCCCAGAGGCAGTGTATGAAGGACTTGTCCTCCGGAAAGAAAGACAAGTGGCACTTGAGAGTAGTAGTAGTACGCAGTGAACAAAGTGAAGAGGAAAGAGAGAATGTCTAATGAGGGAACCGGGAAAAGAGAAAGAAAGGAAAAAGAAAACGAAAATTTTCACGTAACGATAATAAATATAAAAGAAATTCCACCATACGAAAGAGGGGATGAGGATAATGGCCAGAAAAAAATAAGGACAACTCTCATTAGATCCAAAATAATTCTGATTTACGTTCACTAAATAGTTGTGATTTAGACTGAATGTGTCTGTCTTCTATACACGAAAGAGAGAGAGAGAGAGAGAGAGAGAGAGAGAGAGAGAGAGAGAGAGAGAGAGAGAGAGAGAGAGAGAGAGAACGTGTCTTTGGAGACCTCGAAAACCAGCAAGGCATAAGACCACCACTTAATTAAGCCTGTAGGCTGGGGGTAAAGCGGATAGCCCCACAACGATCCCATTGCAATCTGCAATAGAGTCATCCCTCTAGCTTAATCCTCTGTCAATCCCTTACCCAAATGCAGTTTTTGGGCGTATTCTACGACCGTGGGCACAGTGGTTACCTTGCAAAAGCTCGGCTTAGGAGAAATAAAAGGATGCAAACTCCCGAGGTGAAAGGAATTCTTTAAATATTCATACGATGAACGTTCACATGCAAACACAAACATGCATCCCAACATCCACGTTTACCTTTGTTTCTTTTAACTTCTTCGTTCTCTGAAGAGGAGGCTGAATTTACAGAGAAATATACATATACAAACATATATATATATATATATATATATATATATATATATATATATATATATATATATATATATATATATATATATATATCTGGGTTGATTTCAATTCTAAGTACAAAATACCTGAATTCGACAGGTATAAGTACAGAAGAATTGTCATTGACTTTTATCTTTCTTCGTGGCCAAGTGGCTTAGTCACTGTCTATACAAGCTTGCCGACCAGGGTTCGATTCCCGGCCGGAGCCAAGCT
>NC_090735.1:111232612-111235112 GCF_036898095.1 Palaemon carinicauda
AAATCACCAATGATAGATGGATTTACACGAGGGATGGGATTACGAGGCATTTTTTTACTTTCATGTATAACGTTATGTGAGAGATCCGAGATGTACGAGTTTACAAATGATACCGTACTGCACTGGAACGGCGAAGATAAAACTGTAAACGCTAGTGCAGAAATTCGATAGTAGATGGCAGTAATATTAAGGTTTTGAGGGTTAGGTGGGACGAAGAAATTAATGATGTAAGAACAGCTGCTATTACGTTCTAGTATTAAGAAGTTTAGATCATACTGGTATTTTTCCCTTGTTTTTTATAAAGACTGCAGATTTTTTTTTAGCGCCAAAGTCATCTCTTATTTTGCGCAAGTTAACCAGAAGAGGAGCTTTTAGCATTTGTTGGAGAATTAGTAATGTTACTCCACTATGTAAATGTGCTTGTGGTAGCTCAAGTCCAACTGATTACTACCAGATTTCTATAACTCATGTCTTATCAAAAGTTATTAATGTCTCTTGGCAAAACGTCTTAATAAGTTTGCTGAAGGTAATCACCTGTTCCTTAGTTTGCAATTTGGTTTTTGTAAAGGCCTTGGAGCATGTGATGCCCTTATTACATCTCCAATGTTGTACAGAAATCCCTAGATTGTTGTCAGGGAGTTCGTATGATAGGCCTTGATTTAACTGCTGCCTTTGGCCATGTTAATCATGAGGCCCTTGTTTTCAAACTCAAACAGTTGGGAGTGGGTGGGTCGTTTCTTGGCATCATTATTGAATCGTAAAGAATTGTTGTTGATGGGCACCACAGTGGGTATTGGAATGTGATATCTGGAGTTCCTCAGGGTAGTGTTCTTGGTCCATTACTTTTCATACTATATACACATGACATGTGGTTTGGCCTAGAAAACAAGCTTGTTGCATATGCAGATAATGCTAATCATTGCATCAATTCCATCTCCTGAATGTAGATCTGGGGTTGCTGAATCCCTTAATAAAGATCTAACTAAAATTAGTGCATCGTGCAAATTATGGGGTATGAAGTTAAACCAACAAAACTCAAAGTATGATTGTAACTAGGTCATGGACACTGGCCCTTCAACATCCGCAACTCAGCACTAATAATGTTTTTTGAACTTTGTATGACTCTTAAAATTTTAGGTGTGATTCTCGACAACAAATTTACTTTTGAGAAACACATTAGGTCTGTGTCGTCTTCAATTGCACAAAATCTTGGCTTAATGAGAAAGATTTTAATTATTTTCGGTGATCAATCTATTCTGAAGTGTTTTAATTCTTTCATTCTACCTTGATTCAAGTGTTGTTCTCCTGTATGGCATTCAGCGGCTGATTCTCATCTTAATTTGTTGGACAGGATCCTAAGGTTTATTACATTTCTTATTCCTGATTTACATACCAATCTCTGGCATCGTCATTCAATTAGTTTATTATGTATGTTGCATAAGATTTTTCATAATTCTGACTGTCCTTTACATTCAGATCTTCCAGGACGGTTCCATCCTGTTAGTAATACTAGGTATGCAGTTAATTCTAATATTCAGTCCTTCTCCATCATGAGGCTCAATACTACACAGTATTTTATAAGTTTTATTCCAGCTGTAACCAAGCTGTGGAATGATCTTCCTAATAGGGTAGTTGAATCGCCTGAACTTCAAGTTCAAACTTGCAGCAAATATTTTCATGTTAAACAGTCTTCTATAGTTTGTATATGAAATATCTGTTTTAATGTTACTGTTTTTAAAATATTTTATTAATTGTTAATTATTTCGCATATTGTTTATTTATTTCCTTACTTCCTTTCCTCCCTCGGGTATATTTGTCTATTGGAGCCCTTGGTCTTATGGTATCTTGCTTTTCCAACTAGGATTGTAGCTTAACTAGTAATAATCATAATAATTAATAGGAAGGTTGAAGTTACTACGATAAAAGAGGCAAATCACAGAAAAGGTGAAGCATGGAATGTAGTGGGGTGCATGGAAGACAAAAGTCAATGCCTTAGACCTAAGGATGGGAGGAGGGGGTCGCATGATTCTGAGGAGCCTTTTGTGTAGGTTTATGATGTTGTGGAAGGCATATGCACAGAGGTTCATTCATGATTTAGCGGCTGAAATATAATAGGGCTCAATGATATTTATAATCTATATTATCCGTCCCCAGTTTGATCTTCGTTTATCCAAAAATAGTTTTTGACACCATTCTCATGAAATCATTCTTATGTTCAACAAAAAATAATGATGATGATGATGATGATGATGATAAGAATGGGTGTTTTATAGCTTAAAAGCTAATGGGACTGTGGAAGTGTATGTCTATCTCATAGTCATTCGTCGAGACCACAATTTTCACTGACTCTTTTTAGTGATAAAACATATGCTCTTTATTTATGGTGGTAAACTAAAACACATGTAAATTGTAAAGCCACGCAAGTTGCAGCTGTTATCATAATTTCTCTCAACAAAGTCAACGTCTTCCTCTTCCGAATAGGCCTAATCATCAGGCATAC
>NC_090735.1:111240112-111255112 GCF_036898095.1 Palaemon carinicauda
GTCCCCCCCCACCCCCCACAAAATGGGAGCTTCATAAATTACATTTTTTTACCTCCCAACGCAATACGTAACCTAGTCATGAGAGCATTCCATTCTATAAGTGTCTACAAATTGAAGTAGGTGTTCAACTACTCATTACTCATATTAATAGTATCAGAAGTAATTAACATAATCTGCATAATAACCACATATAACCTAAACTAACCAATAACCACAAGAATATTATGAGTTTGTATAAAAAAATAAATTTCAAATCAAACCCCTTACCTACTATCTTACAACTAGTCAGATGCATTGATCAGGATTAAACTTGAATCTCTACCACTGAATAAATCGGCCACTTACTGAACCTCAATCTGGAAAGGTAGATAGAGAACCATCAATCTTTTAACCGAGAGAGAGAGAAAGAGAGAGAGAGAGAGAGAGAGAGAGAGAGAGAGAGAGAGAGAGAGAGAGAGAGAGAGAGAGAGAGAGAGAGAGAGAGACTTATTACCTGGTGATTGGCTTCACCCAATAAGACTTGGGAGGAGTAAGGATGGGGATCTGCAAGTAGGAGGGGGGGAAATTAAAGGCCTGTCTGATACCTTACCTAGAAAGAGTATTCGATTTATTCAAGTCAGTCGCTTAGAGTCCTGATGTCTGATTCGAATCTGGGATTGCATTTCACATGGCAGACCAATTTAGAATTAAATATCGTGTTGGGGCTGCTGTCAGTGACCGTATAGTCACAGGATTCTCTTTATAGTATGACATTAATCTATTCTATTTAGGACCATAGGCCTAACCAATTGCATCTCATTGTGGAGATCAGATCTTATAGTTTCTTTCGTTTTGATTCAAGTTGTGCATGGGATGAATTGTAAAGAATAAAACACGAAAAAAGCATAATTAATGAGATGATGTACTATAAAAACAAGTGATACAGCCGTCCAGAATAATTTATATTATGATAAGAGTGCCAGGTTAAAGACATCTGGCACATCGTACCGAATGAAGGTGGAACTGGATGAAGTCCTCTTTCATCCTAGGTCTCATTTAATTATGTACATGCATAAAATCTTGAATGCAATCCTAATTGATTTCTTTTAAAATGACAAGGTGAAATTTGAGAGAGAGAGAGAGAGAGAGAGAGAGAGAGAGAGAGAGAGAGAGAGAGAGAGAGAGAGAGAGAGAGAGAGAGAGAGAGAGACTGGTACTTTTGAAACAGGTTTCAAAAGAGCCCAAACAGGTGTGAGATAATATTCTGCGAAGCTGATTCCACCAATGAACATGTTCATCTTTCAAGCAACGAAAAATCGCTTCACAGTCGATTCTCAACAGCCTGACTGACATTATATTTGCTACGGGGCGTTTATAACTGCCAGAAATCTATAAATAATAAAATTCACAAACACACACTATATATATATATATATATATATATATATATATATATATATATATATATATATATATATATATATATATACACATATATATACACATATGTGTGTATATATATATATATATATACATATATATATATATATATATATATATATATATATATATATATATATATATATATATATATATATATATAATATATATATATCTATATATATACAACATAATATATATATATATATATATATATATATATATATATAATATATATATATATATATATATATATATATATATATATATATATATATATACGTAACCCAGTACATAGTATCGGCCATATACAAATTATACATTTCTGTACCCCTACGTGACAGTAAGGACATTTTTTTTCAAATATCCTTTTTTTTTTTAATCCCATTAGTATATGCGATTTTCACAACAAAGGCTAATCGTTATTACAATAATCTTAAAACTCTTCATATGATAAACGTTTTCCTCCTACCAATAAGAACTAACAGGCCCCAGATTTGTTGTTACCGATGAGCATAGGCTCTTAGAAATATTATTAATAAGGAAATGTTACATTGGTAAAACTAGAATGATAAAAAAAAGACCAATTAAGAATTCCCTTTGGAACATACAGGTGAGAAAGAGCTATCTTAAAGACTAGATAAATAATACTACATATAAGATATTGTTAATAATAGTAATGATAACTAACAATTACGGCAACAATAATAAAACAAAAACAACAAAATTAGCAACAAAATAGTTCGCCTTTTGTCAATGAACAAAATATCTTTGATCAATGGCTTTTATCAAATAAAACTAATAAAATTTGAGCAAATCTTAATAAACGAGTAATATAAATAAAAGTACTCATACATACTTATTAATCATTTTTACGCTTTAGCAACTGGCCTAAAGAAAAGGTAGTAGGAGTAGTAGTAGGACTCTCCAATATGCATGTGAACTTCACCCGACCTCATCCTTCTATAATCCAGCTACAAAAGCAGCCATTTCTCGGTCACTTAAAACCAATTAATCACTTGACATGGCTCCCAAAGGCTTTCACTAAGCGAGAGAGAGAGAGAGAGAGAGAGAGAGAGAGAGAGAGAGAGAGAGAGAGACTCTGACTTAAGTGTCCTACCGAACATTATTAATAGCCATGTCAAGAAGCTGGAAAGAAACGGATCCGACCAATGTGTAAAAGGCCAAAGGTCCGGTCCTAGGGCAAGATAAATTGAGGTCAACAGATGTATCGATGTGATCAATTAGGAAGTCGAGTTCTGAAGGATTAATTTATCTTCGCCCGTGAACCTCTTTGATATAAACTCAATGATACAGATCCCAATGATACTTAAGAATATATGGCCATTAAATGTAATATAAAATTGGAAAAGAGAAAAAAAGAATCATCAATAAGAGACTATTATTGTAAAGGTTATTTGACGACTGCAACCATCAACTTTAATTCTTTTTATCTTTATATTCTGTATTGATGTATGTACATTACAAGAATTTTATATATGTACACACACACACACAAATATATATATATATATATATATATATATATATATATATATATATATATATATATATATATATATATATATTTATACATACATATATATATACATACGGTATATATACACGCACTTTTACATAGGCCTATATATATATATATATATATATATATATATATATATATATATATATATATATATATATATATATATATATATATATAAACATGTTTGTGGGTGTGTGTTTGTGCGTGTGTATGTGTGCGTGGAGAAAAATGTGAACTGTGTGACCACAAACCACAATAGTATAGATTTTGTATAGAACCCGTAGGGTATTGGGAAATAAAAAAAAAAGGTTTTGTTAGAATGGAAAGTTATAGAGCTTCAAAGTGTCTTTCATTAACAAACACAAAAGCAGCTCAAATATTTCCATTTAGACTCATTACTGGTGATGTAATTAAAGACAATAAATTATTGTATACTAAAAGGAAACAATTGTGAACTGAAATATAACTCGCAATATTGTCTGACAAAAAAAAAAAAAACTTTCACTATAGCATATACTTAAATTTGACAGCTTCTGTTGTCGAAAATAAGTTGTACAATAAAAGAAAAATAACTTAATTGCAGTAAGCAGACGATTATTACAACTTTCCATGAGATTCCATATCTGAATGGGCAAAGCCCGACGGTCCTCCATAGAGAAGTGGGTTGTAGACCGTCGGGTCCTGCAAGGTTTTCGTTAAGGACTATTTCAATGAGCATTCAAGACCACTAACTCTCAATTCTCTTGATAGATGCAATTTGCAGAACGAAAGTCACCTAAAATACGTCTCGTTTGAGGTGGCCCGCTGTAGTAACCCTATAGTTTCGAGACCGTTCTTATGTATGAAGAAAATGGACAAATAAACCCGAAATTACACAACTCGTTCAATGGGAAACTGGATCGTAAATATATAAGCCAACCAATACGTAGAATAAGAAGAAATATATACAAAACGACAATTGCCTTATCAATCTTAATAATATAACAAGTCAATCTTTCTTTCTTTAACTCAATCATCCACTTCTGTTCGGTCGCGACTTGTAGCTGTGCATTGTGAAGTGACCAATTCACTCCTGCGAATTTCATATCTTTACCCAAACTTGACTATGTCGCAAATTACTATTAATCAAAATATTCAAATTAATTCTATCTGCCTCTTTCCCCACATGGTTTTTTTCCCACTGTAACTTTTGAAACACAAAATCCTCTTTGCTTTCAGAGTTTCCACGGTCTTCATCTGTTCAATAAATGCAAAATGGGATATGAAAAAATAACGCCATGCACAATAATAAATAGTAGTATGTGGATGTATTTGTACTCAACCGATGAAAAGAATATTGAATGGTCTTATTCAGTCCATGCCTGCAGAAAAGTGTCTATTTACTAATGTCTTTAACTTGAAATTTTAAAGCTAACCAGGTTCTTCAGTTACTTTAAAAACTGATGGGAGTAATATTCCTCCTGCAAAATACTCCATTATTATATATTTTTTTCCTATTTTGCAGAATATTTGAGTACAAATATTGCGTGCAGTGGGAATAGAACATCTCGACCTTTTGAAGAAAAGGAAAATATGCCGTTAAAATAGTTGTAAAATATATAACATATCTAGGAAAAAAAAAATAAGTTTTTAACATTAAGAAACATAATATTTAAGTACTTGTAAGTACTTCCCCAATACAAACTATATATTCATTATATCATACACAAAGAAAAAAATATAGCAAAATAAATAGATCACAACCTCTGGTAACAGAGCCAGCAACAGGCCGGGCAACCAATTGACCTTATCAAGGCAATCCTGAGAGAAATAATAGAAACGAATTTTTTTTTTCAAGTACACGAGAAAAAAGGCCATTTTTTTAAAAGTAAAATACGACTGTACTACACCTATTAACCGATAAGAATCAAAGACAGGAGAAAAATAATTTTTCTAACCCAACATCTATTGGAATGAGATGATGATTTTAGACTAAAGGCCAGAAACATTTGCATATGCTTTCCTCCTAAAAATCGAGACTTGCCTTTAGGTTCAGTATTAACAAAAACTGACTATACGATTTCTCTCTCTCTCTCTCTCTCTCTCTCTCTCTCTCTCTCTCTCTCTCTCTCTCTCTCTCTCTCTCTCTCTCTCTCTCTCTCTCTCTGATGAAGAAGTAAAATGAAACCTGATCCTCTATTCTCCGACACATTAAAACGAACAACTATAATTTTCATGTTTCATCTCCTGTCTTCACACCAGAGCGTCATGTCGAACCGGACTAATGACAGATGTTTCGCCGCTTGCTCGAAGCAAAATAGAAAGCGACTCCGCCTCACCTACTGAGGCCAACGGGTATAATCAAGAGCTGCGATAGACAACTAGCACCTTGAATGACAGGGCGATGGTAGTCATAAACTATGTTCTTTCATGGTCATAAATAATTTTCAATATAGTCATTACAGGCCAAAGAACATATGAGAAACCAATATAAAGTCACATGACATGTAAAATTATGAACACTTGGAATAAAAGACGAGATAATTGTGTGTCATACAAATGATTCAATATGAAAATTAAAATTGAATAAATTATATATAAATGCCAATCTAGAAACCCCACTACTGATAGATAAATTCCTATGTAGTCAAGTAATATCTTATTAAGACTTTCAAAAAAATTACCACTCCCCAGACGTTTTATTCGAACATATATGAGTGTATGTGTATTGTGTATGCATTCAGTACAAAAGGGCAATAAACAAAGTGCAAGTCTGTAGCTTTGACAATTTGCAATAATTATGCAATATTCTTTAAAAAAAAAAAACTAATCCTCTGCTTGATCTCCACATAGGGACCTGGGTTTCCAAACCATGAAACAACGGCACAAATGGAAATGTGACAGAGGAAGGGTAAAAAAAAAAAATTCGTAGATATGAAAATGAAAAAGTAAATAATCATTCATATTCAACCAAAAACGTAAGAAAATACTAATGTTCCTTTATGTTAGAGAGAGAGAGAGAGAGAGAGAGAGAGAGAGAGAGAGAGAGAGAGAGAGAGAGAGAGAGATGCATCAGCCCAAATTCAATCCCGTGACAAAATAGTGCCATGGGAACAGGGACAGTGCCCGTGGAGGGAGGGGAGGGAGTAGAGAGATTGTTGGATCGTTGGAAGAGGAAGGATGATGAAATGAGGGTCTTGAAAGAGAGAGAGAGAGAGAGAGAGAGAGAGAGAGAGAGAGAGAGAGAGAGAGGAGAGAGAGAGAGAGAGAGAGAGAGGGGGGGGGGATTCCGAACCGAGATCTCTCAGTAGACTTTGAACGCCATCAGAGAGGCTTTTCAGGGGTAAAGAGTTCAAGAGATTTGCCAGGACCAGTTGAGGATTGAGTTGCAAAAGGAAAAACTTATCCTACGATTTACGTTGTAAGGACTGTACCCTTGGCGTCCCAGGGCAGAGGGAAAACACAAATCGGAGAGGGCATGAGGGAAAATCTAGATTAAATTAAACACATAATTATATGAAAAATACAGATTTAAACACAAAAATTTATATATACATATATATATATATATATATATATATATATATATATATATATATATATATATATATATATATATATGTATGTATTATATATTTATATATACATATATGTGTTTATACTTTATACATAAAAACATATAAATATATAGATAAAAATTTGTTAACAGTAATATATAAAAAACAAGAAAATCTATCAAGATAAAAATAATTATGCCTTATCTTCTGTATAAGAATGGAGAGATTCGATAGTAATCTACTGCCCAGCATATTTTACAATAGCCTAGATAACCAATACCTTGAGTCAAAATAATAATAAAAAGGAGAAAGAGAGATCCTTTGATATCAATACATGATGGGACTATCGCAGAGAGAGAGAGAGAGAGAGAGAGAGAGAGAGAGAGAGAGAGAGAGAGAGAGAGAGAGAGAGACTCATACAAAATGGAACTATCACATTTTCCATACATTAAAAAAATCCGTCCTGTATTTGTTTATGTAATTCTAAAATCTGGTGTTTCGTTATGTTTCGAAAACATTAGTTCAATTACTAATGATTTCTAACACTCGCTCATCCAACCATTGAATTGTAACAAAGTTGAGGTCAACCACTCTTATCAATCCTTAAATGGGATCTCCTATTGTTATATAAATGTTATTTTTTCTTTTCTAAATCTACCTTTGGAGTCTCAGGGAACCATTTCATACTTGTTCTAGTGTAACTAAGGAAAATTAACTGGGTCTGCGACATTTAGAGTTTATATAACTGGGTGCAATTCGCAACTTTCGTCAAATCCATTTCAAAATAACACAATTTCTTATAGATAAAACAATAAATTCGTCTCTATGTTGGCGTTAATAATGAATGTGCTGCATCTATGACCTGCACCATTTGGATGCATCATTTCCCTTGGGAAAGTTAAAAGATTTCCCACTACTACAGATTGAATATCTGGTGCAAACATTGGTAATTTTCACATAAAATTACCTCATGTTTATGTTAAGAATAATTAGTAAAAAAAAAAATATATTGCTGTGCACTAAAATTGGGCAAAACTTTATACAATTTAGTTTAGTTTTAAAAATTACCATCGATGCTAAATCCCTACTTTAGCTACAAAGTAATTTTTTAGGACTAAAGTAGCCTACTTTTGACTTATGTAATATTGCTATGTTAACGTTCCGATAGTAACCTACTAATAAAAAGAGAAACGAGCCATAGCTATTACAATTGGTACATCTCTCTCTCTCTCTCTCTCTCTCTCTCTCTCTCTCTCTCTCTCTCTCATCTCTCTCTCTCTCTCTCTCTCTCTCGCAAATATTTCCTTGTCAGATTAAAAGAAATTAAGACATATTGTTTCGCCAGGTATTAAGCATAGTAACATTCAACTCACAAGTATGTACCATATATATATATATATATATATATATATATATATATATATATATATATATATATATATATATATATATATATATATATATATATGAAAATAAATTACCCAGCTGCGTGCACCTCTTAAGTTCAAGAACCAACATACATATTTAGCCGAGTGAAATACTAGTGTCTCCTAATCTATATTCCAGCCTCAACCTTGGCGTAATTTTTTTTTATTTTAATTTTTTAGTAATCTTGTTGTGTGTTCAAGTACTTCTGAAAAAGTATATTGGAAACTAATATTCCTCAAATGCATTATCAAAATCATCCTACGATAAGAAGTGATGTTTGAAGGTGTTCCTTATGTTAGTTTGAAATAACGAATTTTTCTAAAAAAAAAAAAAAAAAAAAGTTCATTCCTCGCTATGTTCTACTGTATATACACTAAGGTAGGCTCAAGCTTAAAAAACAAGACCTATAATAGGATCAATAATTGTGTGATATGTTAAATATATTTACACTTCATCTAATTCCTATTTTCTCCTTGGCCATATGCAATATATATCTAAATCCCTTTGACTTTTGTATCTTAGTTATTTTTGATATATTTAAAACATTGACTAAGTAATTCTTCATTGCTTGCAAAACATTTGAACAATTATTTCTTAATTCATGTTCGTTATTGGCAATATATTTAAACCTTTTTAGCATATCTATTAACAAGAGGTATTTTTCCAGTAGTCTCTCTATACAAAAAAGTCCCGAAATTGTCCTAATGAAAGATTATCAAACTAACTTAACGAAAGCTTATCGGCAACAAAATATGTAACAGCGATTATGAGCGAGCTGGTTCCAATAACTATAGAGTCCAAGGAAGTTACGCCAGATGACGACTACGGTCAAAGTCGATTCTGTCTTTCTGTTGTATATCAAGGATATTAGTCACGAAAATTATTTTTCACATTTTAAATGAGATAATTTATCATCTAGAATCTAGATGGTACATTGTCTCATCTAGATTCTATATAGAAATATGCAAAGAAGTTGACTGATAAATATTTCATTCAACGGAGTTTCAGTTTTTCATTAAACTCTACCTAATTCAAGTATCTGCATTTTATAATAAGGTTTCTAAATCTAGATCTGTTTTCAAAAGAAATGGATGGGAGGAATTCGTTCAACTACCCTCCGGCAATTTCTGAAAAGAAAAAAAAAAAAAATATATATATATATATATATATGTGTATATATATATATATATATATATATATATATATATATATAATATATATATATATATATATATATATATATGATAAATTTTGCACATTTTTACGTGTTTTCATATTCAAATAAGCCATATATATTTTTGATATATTAATGTCTGGATTCTCTTAACAACCTCGGGATCACAGACCCAGGCGAAATCTCACAAAGACAAGAGCTTGGCTCCGGCCGGGAATCGAACCCTGGTCGGCAAGCTTATATAGACAGTGACTAACCCACTCACTGTCTATATAAGCTTGCCGACCAGGGTTCGATTCCCGGCCGGAGCCAAGCTCTTGTCTTTGTGAGATTTCGCCTGGGTCTGTGATCCCGAGGTTGTTAAGAGAATCCAGACATTAATATATCAAAAATATATATGGCTTATTTGAATATATATATATATATATATATATATATATATATATATATATATATATATATATATATATATATATATATATATATTTAATTCAAGATTCAGGGAAACCTTCCCAGAAACCTATAAAACTTGAACCTTGCTGAAGTATTCATATATTTTTAAATTAACTGACCCTCAACCATGATTTCTAATGAGGGAACGCGGAGCATAGAAAGCTGTTCTGCTGGTTAATGGCTAAGTTTCTCTGCTTCGTAAATTTGCAGTATTTATCTGTAGGGAGCTAGAGAAAAATACTAACCCATCTCTTACTTGCTGTGCTAACCTTGTTCCAATCACCATCGTTATTTTTTTTAAAACCTAAATTTAAGACTCCTAAAAGGTTCTATTTACATAGCTAACTTCATAATTACAATTGTGAGTCGAACACATTATCATAGAAAGAACGCTACCCCTAAAATATAAAAAAAAAGAGAGAGAATAATTATACATGCAAGTCAAGAACTAAATGTTCAAGTAAGATTGGTCGTAAATTTTTAAATCAGGATCTGGTTATGCTAATATTCCCTTCATACAAGACTTAAAGCAGTAAATACAAATATCAGGAACAAACTACTAAAACGACCAAGAAGTGAAAGAGAAAAGGTATCTATAATTTGAGTTTATTGATACGCATGACAAAAAACAATATGAAAATAAGAGAAAAAAGTTCTCAACTAAAAGTCTTCGGCTATGATTAAATATGCAAGCAAAATTCCAATTTTAACTGAGCATTAAAGGCAACTTTCCTCACTGGGTTATTTTTCCCTGTTGGAGCCTTAGGGCTTATAGCATCCAGCTTTTCCACCTAGGGTTATAACTTACCTAATAATAATAAAAAAAACTAACAATGATAATAAAAATAATATAATATTAAGAATAATAATACTATAATCAATGCCTGTATGCATACGGCACATTTATTCCATCAACTATTCAGGAAAGAAAAAAAAATTAAACTACAGGTGGTCTAATGACGTTCTTTGAGATTTATCAAAAAAAATGAACGACAGAACAGACGCCACACAGAAAATGTCCAAAACCAACGTGGCAATGCCGACGGCTTTGAGGATTATGGAAAACCTGGAGTATAAAAGCTCTCTAACAACATGGCAATGAGGAGGACTTCGCATAAATTTTGCAAAACCGCGGAAATCTATAATAATAAACAAATACTCATTTAGGAGAGACGAAGCCCAGTGATCAATGGATTAGATTGAAGAATGCTAAAGGACCGAATACGAATCATATGTTTATTGTTTCAACCTTTAGTTTAATCTTCATAGAGATGATATTAGTGGTTCTGGGATTATTCTCTCTCTCTCTCTCTCTCCTCTCTCTCTCTCTCTCTCTCTCTCTCTCTCTCTCTCTCTCTCTCTCCTCTCTCTCTCTCTCTCTCTCTCTCATTTGTTATTATTTTAAAGTCGGTTGTGAATTGTCCTTCATTAAAGCTATTTGAAAATTATGACCGAAGTTCCTATTAGTATAATGAAATTTGTGTTCTGTATATATATATTTTTTTCTGTATATGTACAAATATGGGAGTAAGATTAGATTGGCAGGGGTCGTTTGGGCAATCAAACAACTGAAAAACTATGACTCCAGGTATGGATGATATTGCATATAAAATGAAGGCTGATGAGATTCAAACACCCATTGTGTTCAATGAATTATTCAATCATATATGGCGAGATGAAGTCACACCTGTTAAATGGGAAAAAAATGATTTTTGTTAGAGTACCCAAGAAAGGAGATTTGAAAGACGGCGGGAATTGGCGAGAGATCACATTGTCACCAGTAGGTATGAAAGTTTTCTCCAGCCTGATTTATCTCAGATTGTTGGATCGTTTAGTAACAATAACGACATGATGTAGTTGAAAATGTCCAGTTATTGCACATATTAACTAAAGCATATTTTCGAAGACGATACCTTTTTACGATATTTCCAGTTATTGCACATATTAACTAAAGCATATTTTCGAAGACGATACCTTTTTACGATATTTCCAGTTATTGCACGTATTAACTAAAGCATATTTTCAAAGACGATACCTTTTTACGATATTTCCAGTTATTACACATATTAACTAAAGCATATTTTCGAAGACGATACCTTTTTACGATATTTCCAGTTATTGCACGTATTAACTAAAGCATATTTTCGAAGACGATACCTTTTGACGATATTTCCAGTTATTGCACATATTAACTAAAGCATATTTTCGAAGACGATACCTTTTGACGATATTTCCAGTTATTGCACATTTTAACTAAGCATATTTTCAAAGACGATACCTTTTTACGATATTTCCAGTTATTGCACATCTTAACTAAAGCATATTTTCGAAGACGATACCTTTTTACGATATTTCCAGTTATTGCACTTATTAACTAAAGCATATTTTCGAAGACGATACCTTTTTACGATATTTCCAGTTATTGCACATATTAACTGAAGCATATTTTCGAAAACGATACCTTTTTTACGATATTTCCAGTTATTGCACATATTAACTAAAGCATATTTTCGAAGACGATACCTTTTTACGATATTAAACATTCACTTTGAAAACATACGAAGATTGAGAACGAAATAATGATGAATAACCAACCAAAAAGCAATGTCTATCGTCAGTGAGATTATTTACGGAGATCAATTCATCACTTGAGCTTTAATTATTACCTTCCTTGATCGACCGGCTGCAACCTGATTGGGCAACATTAAGACTAACAATAGTTCAAAGGAAAAATTGAAAAAGACGTTAAGACCTCTATTTGAAACATTCTTAGCAAGTTTGGCTTTAACTTGGAGGTTGGATTTCACCTCGGTTATCTGCCTCAAAGGAGGTAAAAAAAAAAAAAAAAAAAAAAAAAAAAAATTCTTATCATGATTATTTTTTCTGAAAATGTCGGCACAGGAGTTTTCTGTGTGAGAGGAAAAGATTTTAGTCCAACTCCAAATAACCACCTCTTAAATCATAAAGAATGATAATTAAAAGTTATAGAGGTCTTTTAAATATTACACTTTGTAAAATTAGACTACACGTACTCTCTTTTAATACGACAATCGTTGGATTAATATTCGTTCAATAGGGGACAACATATCAAATCATGTCATAATTATCTACAACCTTATACAATCAACATGAGGTGCCATATATTTGACTTGGGGAAAAAAAAAAAAAAAAAGTCGTTAATTTCCGTAACCCATTCCCTTTTATGATTTCTCCATCTCATTTCCTTTCCCCGACAACTCATCTCTAAATTCGAGCCTTTAAACCATTTCCAGAAGGTGGATAAAAATCAATGGGGGTTTGACCAGAATCCCACAATACAGACCAGAAGGCAGTAATTAAAAACACAAGCCTTCATTAACTTGAGCTGCCGAGTGATTTTCCTAATTGGGAATATAAATAAATATAAATAAATAATGACAGCTTTAATGCTATATCAGCTAGAGATATTCGTCCGGTTTATTTTCATTTCAATCTTAAAGTGAAAGCACAATATCATCATCAGCATTAATGTTTGCGAAAATTACATAAGAAATGAATATGATGATCAAATGAGGGAAATTACTAACCAAAAAGCGTGAAGTAATTAAATCCGAGAGAGAGAGAGAGAGAGAGAGAGAGAGAGAGAGAGAGAGGAGAGAGAGGAGAGAGAGGAGAGAGAGAGAGAGAGAGAGAGAGAGAGGGTAAAATATACCATAAGCTCCATTCCAAACGTCTATCTTGTGATTTCACTGTATCCCAGAGAAAACTAGTTTCAGTGTGACATTGAATTTACTGACATTTTTAATAACTAACTTTCAAAAGCAATATAGTTCAAGGTTAAGGCCAAACTAAATTGAATGTCTTGAAGCAATATGGTGAAGAATAATTCTCGTTGGTCTCATTACCCAAATAAAAAATGTATTTACTATGGTTAAAAACATTTGACATGTGAAACAAAATATAATATAATTGAGCAAACGCTAAAAAAAAAACACTTTTAAAATCTTGTCATGACAAGCTTTTCTTAAAATAGAGATTTTTTCCCATAAAATCTCACGATGCTTTAACATTAGAGAGATATTACAAGTATATTCAAAATCAGGGAAAATATTTTACTGTAAAAACTCTGCGGGACTTGCACTTCTACACGTCTCAATAAGATTACTATGCATAGGTAGGTTTCTTAACTCTAGGAAGCATCTTATAAGCAGAAATCCGGTAATATTTGTACCATTCAAGATCATTATAAGAATTTTCTGACATTGGAGTCTACAGTATTTCACTAGATTTGAAGACCTGTCTGGTCACTCACAGGAAACAAAACCTAGTATGGGTAGCCCTGACTAACACAGCTTTACTGATCATGGTGATACACAAACCCTTTCACCATAAAGAATCTAAGTTATATTCACCAAGCCATCCAAACTCCATGCCTGATTTAATGATGTTAGTTGTGGTATATTTCCAGGGAAACCTTGGTGTATAAATAATTAATAACCTACGACACAAAAGCTTTTAACGTCTACAGCAACACTAAAACTTTCAATATTCATGGCGAGGTAAGTGCAGATTAAACAATAACACAGGTGTATGATCTCTATCAAAATACACATGTCACATTTAAGTATTACTTAAAAACAAATAATGATATTATGTTCCTTATGAAAATGACCTATTTCCAGTTACTTTTCCTTCTTTTCTCATTTCCTGAAAACGGGGTACTACCCCAAAAACTACCCTTTCTAACAAAATCACTTCTAAAGATGTAAAAACACCTAACTCTCTCTCTCTCTCTCTCTCTCTCTCTCTCTCTCTCTCTCTCTCTCTCTCTCTCTCTCTCTCTCTCTCTCCATTTTATAATGGAATAAAGGTTTTTGACTGACTTTGACTCTTTGACTCTCTCTCTCTCTCTCTCTCTCTCTCTCTCTCTCTCTCTCTCTCTCTCTCTCTCTCTCTCTCTCTCGTTTTTACTTCAGGGGCAGCTTACGCGGTTCTTCATAAAAGCCTTTTTATACAACTGATTTACCTGGCACATATTTATGAGGATTTCCATGACTAACACGTCCCTCACATTACCATATGTGAAAAATACTTCCTTTTCCATTTTTTTTCCATGAAGACATCGTAAAAGGATACATACTGAAACATCGTTCGTCTTCCTTTTTAAATGTACGAGTGCTGAACATACGCATGACGACCAACTAAACCTCAAACCCTAATTGCGAAAACACACACGGCCACAATCTCAAACAAACATCTAATATTAACAAGTTGTGTGGAAATCAAACAGTATAAATATCATTAGTGTTCTCTCGGAAGTTTCCGGTAAAAGGGAAAGGAAAATGATTTGATAAGATGAACTTGAAGAATTAGCCAATTTTTTACGCAGTATCTTAGCATTTCCAAGATATCAATGGGTAAATTTAGACTAAAACTTATATTTACTACACTCTTTTTTAACAATT
>NC_090735.1:111265112-111275112 GCF_036898095.1 Palaemon carinicauda
GACAACCTGGTTTTGTTGAGACCCATTGTCCGCAGACAAAAAGGAGGGAAGACGCAGGCGTCGAAGTTGTCCCACCATCACCGGAATGCATCTTGCCAGAGTCTCGGGGTCTGAGACTGGGGGGAAAACTAGCGGAAGCTTGAGGTTCCAAGCTGTCGCGATCAGGTCCCCCAGACCAGCACTTGCTGGTTACCCAAGGTCAAAGACCCTTAGGTACACTCTCTCTATGAGGCTCTGCTCGGATAGTCTGAGAGAAACATTCCCCTGCCTGGAATGAGAGAGCCGATGGTGGAATTGAGAGAATCTCAATCATCCCGGTATCTCTACTGCAAGATGTGAAGGTGTGAAAATGCGTCCCCTGCTGGTTAGCATGAAGTCGACACGCAACGGGGCGACTTGGCAGGAGCGGTAGGATCTGAAGAGGGGCCAGACTAAGGCCCTTAAGCCTGCCTGAATGATGGAGAGGTATCCTTCAGGTCTTGACCATAGGCCTGGACCGGAACATGCCCCCCCCCCCTTTCCTTTGACGAGTCCGAGAACCGCATCAAGAATGTGGGGAAAGGACGAGAATATCCACTACCATCAAGAGGCTCCATAGGTCAACACCCATTGCAGGTTTAATAGTTCCGCTGGTCCCATAGGGCCAGGGAGTCCGGTTAAACATTGCCTGAAGCCACCGGAACTTGGATCGCCCCACATGGAACTTATCCTGAGGCGACCGTTCGGACTATAAACGGGTCAATGAGGAAAGAAGAACTAGGAAACGTTCCAAGGTAGGGCTGAAAACTCTGCTTGACTGAGAACAGGTACTGCGACTCTCCTCAGTCTTGCCACAGTCAACCGAAAGGAAGGCTCGGAGGATGTGGTAACAGAATCTGGCGTCCCCAGGTGGTCACCCATCCAAGTACCGACGTTGCTTAACCTCGCTGGACGGACGAGAAGCGGGGTTTCCAACGTGGTAAGGCGGTTGACTCAATATCATGGCCAGATACTCCAGATGTTGAGGTAGAGGAAGAGAAGGCTCCAAGCAAAATACCATGAGCCCACACTCATGGTCAGCATTCGGAAGCTTTTCCCGGCGCTGAAGAAGGTCGAAACCCGAGCCTACCGGAGTTGACCAGCCCTCCAAACAGCAGAGGAGGCGAAAGTCTGCACCTGAGCGGCCAAAAGGAAGGCAGGGAGAGTTCTCTGGGGAAACACACCTGCTATGCCACGGCGGGATAGCCACACTGCATCATAAGCAGGAATACTTGCAGTTTAGGCTGAATTCGACGAGCACCCTGGAAGATGGATGGAATGGAAACTGAAAGTACCCGTCCTTCCGATCCAGGGTTAAAGGAGTCCTGTCGCCTCGTTACCAGTCTGATCGATTCTGCTGGTCTACGCTGGCCGAAGTTTGTTCGACAAACTTGATCAGGGCTGAGAGGTCGACTATGGACATCCCCTCTCAGATCCTTCCTTACAAGAAAGGATCGACTGAGGGGGCCGGGGGTGAAGCCGTCGATGATCCTAAGGAAGACCTTCGCCTAAGGTATGGATCATTCTGCCCAACCGGGCAACTCTGCTGATGCTATGGCATAGAGGTTCAGAGACACTGAATTCGCTGACAGAGACGGCAGGCGCGATATCCTTGGCTACTCACAGAGATTGTGCGGGAATGGGCATCGGGAAGCTGTCATTCGGATGAGTAACCTTAAGCATCCTCCCAGCGAAAAAACCTGCAATCCTAGAGTTCGTGAACTCCTTTTAGGACTATGCCCTCCCCCGGGGAAGTCTCCCGTGCCATCTGTTCCTGACAGGAGGAAACTGCAATTGGACACCTTGTCCCAGTTGTCGTAGCCGATAACTTAGGCCGACGTGGTTGAAAGAAAAGGGAGCTGGAGCCCTGCAGAGTCTGGAAGAAAGCGCCTTGGAGGAGTGAAACCGGAAGTCGATTTACTCCGCACAGCAGATGTTTAAGTCTCTGTCCTTGGGCAAAGACAAAACTCTTCTCAAGGATGGAAGGGTGTCTGAGGTCGTTGACCTCCACAGATGAGACACCCGAAGGAAGCCTTCAGTCAGTGCGTCCAGATGGTACAACATCGAGCTTGTCCGCAAGTAGATACTTAACGACGAAAGGCCAAGGTGCCTGAGCTCGAGAGGAGGAAAGTACCCTTGATCTTCCTGTAGCTTCCTTGAACCAAACCTCGGGCCGTAACCGAGGAGGGAAAGAACCTGGTAAGCTCCCAGAGGAAGAGGTAAGCAGTCACCCCTTGTCCGATGGAGAAATCTTCAACGGAAAGCCCCCCCGCCAAAAATCCTTCCAGGGCGGGAGAAGGAGAGAGTACTCGTGCAGGAGTGGGGACCCTCGAGACCGACCTCTTGGGAACCAACTTCGCCCTGGGGGAAGTCACCACGAAGTCCACTCCTCTCTTTCTCTTCAGCGTAGGAGAGACAGCCGCTGGTTTGTTACCCTGGCCGGTGAGTGCTGGTTTCATAACCCTCATTAACGCCCGTGCCAGCGGATCAAACCATGTCTGCTGCTCCAAGGACACAGAGTCCGAAATCCTCGCTAAGGTGAAAGGGATCGGGCGATCCTTTGGAGAGGACACAACGGTTCCTGCCTGAAAAGAAGGTGGGAAGAATGCTGTACTGACCTGTCTTCGTCCTGCACTACCAACCTGTGCTTGGATGGAGGTGATCCCGAGTGCCGCCTAGGAGCAGGCGTCCCTGCTGCTACCACCGGCTGTGGAATTCGCCGCGAACTATGGTCGCGCGAGGGCGAACGGTCGCGCAAAGGCGAATGGTCGCGCGGGCGCACAGGCGAGTGGTCGCGCGGGCGCGCAGGCGAGCGGTCGCGCGGGCGCGCAGGCGAGCGGTCGCGCGGGCGCGCAGGCGAGCGATCGCGCGGGCGCGCAGGCGAGCGATCGCGCGGGCGCGCAGGCGAGCGATCGCGCGGGCGCGCAGGCGAGCGATCGCGCGGGCGAGCGATCGCGCGGGCGCGCGATCGCGCGGGCGAATGGGCGTGACGGCGAGGGATCGTGCTGCCGCGTAGGTGAAGAAGATCGCTGGCGGTAAGCGATGGCGAGCAGCATGTGTAGGTGAATGATCGCGTGATAGGGTGCGATGGTGATCAGCATCCGCAAGAGGGCGAGCGTTCAGGGTTGTGCGATGAGGAGCAGCATGCGTAAGCGGGCAATCGTGCAGGGTTGTGCGATGGCGAGCAGCATGTGTAGGTGAATGATCGCGTGAAAGGGTGCGATGGTGATCAGCATCTGCAGGAGGGCGATCGTTCAGGGTGGTGCGATGAGGAGCAGCATGCGTAAGCGGGCAATCGTTCAGGGTTGTGCGATGGCAAGCAGCATGCGCAGGTGAATGATCGCGTGAAAGGGTGCGATGGTGATCAGCATCTGCAGGAGGGCGATCGTTCAGGGTGGTGCGATGAGGAGCAGCATGCGTAAGCGGGCAATCGTTCAGGGTTGTGCGATGGCGCGCAGTTGAGGGTCGCGCGATGGCGATCAGCATCCGCAGTTGAGGGTCGCGCGATGGCGATCAGCATCCGCAGTTGAGGGTCACGCGATGGCGATCAGCATCCGCAGTTGAGGGTCGCGCGATGGCGATCAGCATCTGCAGTTGAGGGTCGCGCGATGGCGATCAGCATCCGCAGTTGAGGGTCGCGCGATGGCGATCAGCATCCGCAGTTGAGGGTCGCGCGATGGCGATCAGTATCTGCAGTTGAGGGTCGCGCGATGGCGATCAGCATCCGCAGTTGAGCTAGTAGCTGGCGAACCATGTTCCTTCAGAAGTGTTGGAGAACGTTGGCGTGCCAGCTGTAACACACGTGGGCGATCCGGAGATCGCTGGCGAGCTGATGATCGCTGACGAGCTGACGATCGCTGGCGAGCTGATGATCGCTGACGAGCTGATGATCGCTGACGAGCTGATGATCGCTGACGAGCAGAAGGCTACGCGTGGAAGCCTGCGTAAAGAAGAGTCCTTGACCCCGACCTGAACCGAAGTTCTAGATCGCGAGGGCGAACGTGGGCGCACAGGGCACGTAACAGGAACCGCAGGGAAGATCATCTTGAAAGCGCTGACGAACAGGAGAGCGCTGACGAACAGAAGGGCGCGCAGGGAAACCCTGACACGCAAGGGAAGAACCCCCGTGGGGGCAACCCTTTGCCCCGAAGGGATCGTTGTCCGCCGGGAGACTGATGTCCGTCGGAAGACCGCTGTCCGTCGGGAAGACCGTTGTCCGTCGGGAAGACCGTTGCCCGTCGGAAGACGAGATTAGACTGCTGTCCATCTGCACCAAGACGGAAGATCGAGAAAAAGAAGTTGTAGGCTGCAAACGGAGATTCAAAAAGGCGCCTCAAGCACCCTTATAGGGAGATGAGAGGCCCTTACGACGAGGCGGACGGAGGGCCTTACGGCGAGGGAGGCCAACAGCAACAGCAACAGAAGAAACCTCCGAAGAGGAGTCTCTATGAGTGTACTCTCTCGCGAACGAAAGAGAAACACTTCGTGGAAGAGACTGGTCAGCCAGTGACCTAAAAGGGGCAATCCTCCGAAGAGGAGCTCCTGCAGTTGCCCAGCCCCTTGAGCGAAACTGCAGGTGCGACCGCTCAGCACCAAGAGCATAGTCGCACGAAAAAAAGGCAAGAGAAGAACCCCCCATAAGAGGAAAAGCTCAAGCCTGGACAGGAAAAAAACTTCCCTCGGAAGGAAAGTTATCCGCCCAAGGAGGCAAGCCTCCTGACTGTTCTAAAATGAACTGGAGAGCTGTCCGTCGACACGGGAGTACTACCAGTAGAAGGAGACACGCCCCTGACGACAATACAAGGGGGGAGGCAGCAACAGCCGAATCCCCAGGACTCAACCAGACAGCTCACACCGTTGCTATATTACAGAAACGAACTAGATCGGTAACTGTAAAAAAATAAAACAAATAATATTAGTACACATTCATTCCCCCGGGAAGGCTCCGAAGAGGAATCCCGAGGAAAAGGAACAAGAATTACACAACAGGCACGTGCCCTCACAACCACTTACACTCGCGGAAGGAGAGCTGTAACCAAAACAGAATTATAACAATTATAATTATGTAACTATGTAATTATGTAATTTAAAAATGAATGAACACTAAAGAAAAAAAAACGAAAACCCCGAAAGGAATCGTTCTACAAGCTGAAAAATTAACAACTACAATTAGATTCATAAACTAATTGAGACAAAATGTACGGCGTAGCAACCCCACCCACACGGGAAGGAAGCTACAAGGGCGTAGTAAAACATAGTAAAAGGGTGAACGACCTCAAGAGAGAGAGAGAGAGAAAGACCGAAGTCAAACTCGATCGCAACCCATAAAATTAGGCCGAGGTGGCCTAACTGCCGAGGCCTCCACGTAGATATCGTACACTACACACACACATCTGAAAAGGAAACTTACTTATTTCTATACTCAAATATATATACAAACATGAAAACATGTTTACATATATATTGAGTAAAAGAAAAGTAAGCGAATAAGTAAAGACAAAACAGACAATGGCTGCCAAGCGAGGACCAAGACAGAGAGACGTCTGTCACAGTCCGAGCCAAAAGTGAAAGTGAGTATTCACCTGTGTGTGAGGGGGAGGAGGGGTAGCTAGCTACCACTCCCCTACCCCCCCGCTAACTAGCGCGGGGGTAATACACCCTCGTTAAATTCTAATGGCTCGCCATTTCAGCTACGCTAAAAGTAATAACCCTTTGTAAATAGCGTGGTTTGTATTTCGGTTACGGAACAATATATATATATATATATATATATATATATATATATATATATATATATATATATATATATATATATATATATATACACACACATACATTATATAACGTGCTGAAAGTAAATACAATGGGTTGGAATTTGTTTGATCCCATCAATAAAATTCAAATTCCCAGTTTTTTTTTTTTCCATGAAACTGGATGTTAAATTGGCCATAAGAAGGAAGGGCGTTCCGTATTATGTCACCCCATGAATGGGGATTTCAAATTATTCCTCAACGCTCAGGTGGGCGAGGGCGCGCTTCCCAGCCTCCTGAATGGGGAGCACTTGACATACCGTGATTCCTGATTGCCTCAACATTCAAATATTTTCCCAAATATACCTCCCTCTCTCATATGATCTGTAAAAAAAAAAAAAAAAACTTTCTATTTCCATTATTAAAAAACACAAATTGTTCACTATCATTATTCGTAAAGGAAAATTAGTCTTAAAATGCTAAGATCATATGATTTTTTTTGATAATCCTCGACATGACTTATATTTTCCAGGAGAAATGCGTTACCTTTTACTTGAACCAACTGTTTACGGTAACAATATGAGACACAGAAAATGAGACTGCTGGTAATGTTTGTATATATACATTAGATGCGACCCTTATCATTAATATTTTAAGCTACAACACTCAATAACTTACACTTGGTTGTGAAGGTATTTAACTCTTCAGCAAAATTTATTACATATCATTGGATAAATAGCTATGATAATCCTGACGTTATGGGACTGCTAATCACCCATTTTCATTAACATACAAATACTCAGGTCGGCAGTGGAACAGTCAGGTAGTCTGGCCTTCGCCAAATGCTTTTATGGAAAGTCCTTGTTTACATAAAATTTCGCTTTAAAAATCACCACTAACAAATTCCCCTGGTTTCTTGGTATTTTATAAGATTTTCTAATTCATTAAATTTTTCATCGTTACATATCGTTTCTTTTGTTTTCAGACTTTCAGGAATTTATAATAGTTGTCAAAAGTTAAAGCAACAAGAGTCAAGCAAATGACTATTGTAAGAAAAGATTTTCTCAAGCCTTTCGAAAAATACAATTAACAAAATTCAGCACATTTTTCAGGTTTTCGAGTATTAACAAGATCATTTACTAAGCATTTCGTGAGTGATAAATTAGATTAAACCATTTACATTAATATAAAAGTAATTAATATAAGTTTCCTAGTTCATTTCTGGTTGATGGCAATCATTTCTTGGCTGAGAAAGAACGCAGGCATATGTGACCACCTGTTCTCAAGCCAAAAATATGATCTGCGAGACGCTTAAAATCTTTGTCCTTAAACTGGCGTGCAGGGATAGAAAAGACACTAATGTGTTGACCGAATGGTTTACTAAGTCATTAATTGGCCACTTAGGTTAACAATAGGCTAATTACCTACGTGACGTTAAACACATCGGATGAGCGAAGAACTGGCAAAATGCTCTCGGAACTTCATTAATGTGCACGATAAATTCAGATGAAATATCATCACTGCCAGGTTTCCACAACTAAAACTTTATGTAGTTTTTGAAGAGCAGTCCCATTCAATGATAGATCTCATACCAGAAAGTATAAAAAAAAAAAAAATTCTAATAGAGCAGTCCCATTCAATGATAGATCTCATACCAGAAAGTATAAAAAAAAAAATTTCTAATAGAGCAGTCCCATTCAATGATAGATCTCATACCAGAAAGTATATAAAAAAATTCTAATAGAGCAGTCCCATTCAATGATAGATCTCATACCAGAAAGTATATAAAAAAAATTCTAATAGAGCAGTCCCATTCAATGATAGATCTCATACCAGAAAGTATATAAAAAAAAAAATTCTAATTGAGCAGTCCCATTCAATGATAGATCTCATACCAGAAAGTATAAAAAAAAAAAATTTCTAATAGAGCAGTCCCATTCAATGATAGATCTCATACCAGAAAGTATAAAAAAAAATCTAATAGAGCAGTCCCATTCAATGATAGATCTCATACCAGAAAGTATAAAAAAAAAAAATTTCTAATAGAGCAGTCCCATTCAATGATAGATCTCATACCAGAAAGTATAAAAAAAAAAAAAATTCTAATAGAGCAGTCCCATTCAATGATAGATCTCATACCAGAAAGTATAAAAAAAAAAAATCTAATAGAGCAGTCCCATTCAATGATAGATCTCATACCAGAAAGTATAAAAAAAAAATTTCTAATAGAGCAGTCCCATTCAATGATAGATCTCATACCAGAAAGTATAAAAAAAAAAAAATTTCTAATAGAGCAGTCCCATTCAATGATAGATCTCATACCAGAAAGTATAAAAAAAGAAAAATTTCTAATAGAGCAGTCCCATTCAATGATAGATCTCATACCAGAAAGTATAAAAAAAAAATTCTAATAGAGCAGTCCCATTCAATGATAGATCTCATACCAGAAAGTATAAAAAAAAAAATTTCTAATAGAGCAGTCCCATTCAATGATAGATCTCATACCAGAAAGTATAAAAAAAAAATTCTAATAGAGCAGTCCCATTCAATGATAGATCTCATACCAGAAAGTATAAAAAAAAAAAATTTCTAATAGAGCAGTCCCATTCAATGATAGATCTCATACCAGAAAGTATATAAAAAAAATTCTAATAGAGCAGTCCCATTCAATGATAGATCTCATACCAGAAAGTATATAAAAAAAAAAATTCTAATTGAGCAGTCCCATTCAATGATAGATCTCATACCAGAAAGTATAAAAAAAAAAAAAAAAAAAATTCTAATAGAGCAGTCCCATTCAATGATAGATCTCATACCAGAAAGTATAAAAAAAAAAATTCTAATAGAGCAGTCCCATTCAATGATAGATCTCATACCAGAAAGTATATAAAAAAAAAAATTTCTAATAGAGCAGTCCCATTCAATGATAGATCTCATACCAGAAAGTATAAAAAAAAAAATTTCTAATAGAACAGTCCCATTCAATGATAGATCTCATACCAGAAAGTATTAAAAAAAAAATTTTCTAATAGAGCAGTCCCATTCAATGATAGATCTCATACCAGAAAGTATAAAAAAAGAAAAATTTCTAATAGAGCAGTCCCATTCAATGATAGATCTCATACCAGAAAGTATAAAAAAAAAAAATTTCTAATAGAGCAGTCCCATTCAATGATAGATCTCATACCAGAAAGTATATAAAAAAAATTCTAATAGAGCAGTCCCATTCAATGATAGATCTCATACCAGAAAGTATATAAAAAAAAAAATTCTAATTGAGCAGTCCTATTCAATGATAGATCTCATACCAGAAAGTATAAAAAAAAAAAAAAAAATTTCTAATAGAGCAGTCCCATTCAATGATAGATCTCATACCAGAAAGTATAAAAAAAAAATTCTAATAGAGCAGTCCCATTCAATGATAGATCTCATACCAGAAAGTATAAAAAAAAAAAAATTTCTAATAGAGCAGTCCCATTCAATGATAGATCTCATACCAGAAAGTATAAAAAAAAAAAATTTCTAATAGAACAGTCCCATTCAATGATAGATCTCATACCAGAAAGTATTAAAAAAAAATTTTCTAATAGAGCAGTCCCATTCAATGATAGATCTCATACCAGAAAGTATAAAAAAAGAAAAATTTCTAATAGAGCAGTCCCATTCAATGATAGATCTCATACCAGAAAGTATAAAAAAAAAAAATTTCTAATAGAGCAGTCCCATTCAATGATAGATCTCATACCAGAAAGTATAAAAAAAAAATTCTAATAGAGCAGTCCCATTCAATGATAGATCTCATACCAGAAAGTATAAAAAAAAAATTTTTAATAGAGCAGTCCCATTCAATACCAGAAAGTATAAAAAAAAAAAAATTCTATTAGAGCAGTCCCATTCAATGATAGATAGATATACCAGAAAGTATAAAAAAAAATTCTTCTAATAGAATACCAAAACATTCAAAAGATAAGGTAAATAAACTACTACCAAGGAAAATCATTCTCCTGTACTTTCTTCTAAGTATACTATGTTCAGAGTGCTGTAATAACTTTAAATAAGAGGAGTAATGGCAAGAAAAATACGGGTTTACAATACTCTTAAGACATTTCTGTTGTGTAAAATACACCCAAAAATGTATAAAGTGTGATACTTACACAAAAAGAAATATACTGCTTAATACACCATTTGCTATATATATATATATATATATATATATATATATATATATATAT
>NC_090735.1:111282612-111300112 GCF_036898095.1 Palaemon carinicauda
TGTCATTCTCCTAAAGAAAAAGAAAATGCTTTTCTTCCAAAGAAAAAGAATGAAGTGCTCTTACTCCAAAGACAAAGAATGAAGTGCTCTTACTCCAAAGACAAAGAATGGAGTGCCATTCTTCTAAAGACGAAGAATGAAGCGACCTTCATCCAAAGTCAAACAATGAAGTGTCCTCCTCCTACAGACAAAGAAGGAAGTGCCCGTCTTCCAAAGACAAAAACTGAAGTATCCTTCCAAAGACAAAGAAGTGCCTTCCATTTCATACGAGTGCTACCTAATCATTAATGACCCTTTTTTGATTCTGTAATTCTACGAGATAAAAATGATTCATTAAAGTTGCACGAAACATCTGTTACCTACAGTTGTTAAAATGATTATTCTATTTTAAGGATCACAATTTGTCGAGCTAAAATTGTAACTTATGACAACGCTAGAAATCGTTATTTAAGAGTTACTATACTTCCTGTCGTACATAATAACTGAGCATGTTACAAACTGGGTGTAATCTATCGTAAGACAAAAATTTAACATAATGGGCAAAGGTATTTTGAGCATAGTATTTTGAGCATATATATGGTGCACTGTTTTCTCGAAAAAAAAAAAAAAAAAAAAAAAAACCGGATTTCTTTATTAAAACCAATCGGCTACCGCAACATTGGTCATCATCACCCTCTATTCATAGTAGTTTTATTTGTTTTCACCGTCCTTACCAATGATGAAAATAAGTTGAATAACGCAGGAGAAAATACTTGCAAATCGGTCCCTCCCAAAAAAATCATAAAAGGGCCATTATAATACAGAGTACAATGATCCCCGAAGTTGACGACACTACCAGTAGCGAGAGAACTTAACTACAACGAAAGAAACATAAGGTCGTTCAGATCCCATAGGCCAGGCTCGCCACATTGTTGCACCTCCCTTAACTCTCGTTCTCGGTCCCCTCTTTAGATCAGAAGTCCTACCACTGGCATAACTACCATACCAGACCCATATAAAAACAACCAAACGACACGGCGATCTCTCTCTCTCTCTCTCTCTCTCTCTCTCTCTCTCTCTCTCTCTCTCTCTCTCTCTCTGTTTAGGCAAGACATCTTATAAATATTTCTTTTTAAAGTAACTTCAGTGCTTACAAGCAAAGAGGGACCATTTCAACGTCAATGTAATTTACAAACTATACTTTAAAAATCATATATATTCTACACTCACAAACATGTATATATTAGAGGTAGTAGGTTGGCCAAGGCACCAGCCGCCCGTTGAAATACTACCGCCAGAGAGTTATGGGGTCCTTTCACTGGCCAGACAGCACTGTATTGGATCCTTCTCTTTGGTTACGGTTCTTCCTCTTTGCCTACACATACGCCGAATAGTCTGGCCTATTCTTAACAGATTCTCCTTTTGTCCTCAGACACCTGACAACACTGAGGTTACTAAACAATTCTTCTTCGCTCAAGGGGTTAACTACTGCACTGTATTTGTTCTGTGGCCACTTCCCTCTTGTTAAGGGTAGAAGAGACTCTTTAGCTATGGTAAGCAGCTCTTCTAGGAGAAGGACACTCCAAAATCAAACCATTGTTCTCTAGTCTTGGGTAGTGCCATAGTCTCTGTACCATGGTCTTCCACTGTCTTGGGTTAGAGTTCTCTTGCTTGAGGGCACAATCAGGCACACTATTCTATCTGATTTCTCTTCCTCTTGTTTTGTTAAAGTTTTCATAGTATATATAGGAAATATTTATTTTAATGTTGTTACTCTTCCTAAAATATTTTGTTTCCTTCTTTCCTTTCCTTACTGGGCTATTTTCCCTGTTAGGGCCCCTGGGCTTATAGCATTTTGCTTTTCCAACTAGGGTTGTAGCCTAGCAAATAATAAAAATAATAATAATAATAATAATATATATATATGTGTGTGTGTGTATAGCCTATATATATATATATATATATATATATATATATATATATATATATATATATATATATATATATATATATATAAAATATACATATATATATACACACACACACACACACACATATATATATATATATATATATATATATATATATATATAATGTTCATTAAGCAAAACATTCACAAAAAGTCCATGCCTTAAAACACTTGGTACAATACGGCTAGCAACGTTGAATTATAGAAACATTTTTTGCAATAAGTTGACAAGCAGCCTAAACATCAACTCTCTGATCACACACCACTCAGTAAACATAAGCATATCTTCGAAATATAATTGTTAGTCGACTGTACTTTAAAAGTAGCATTTCACCCACCTCTATATCGTATCGTCTTCAGCTGGGTTAATTACTACGAATAAAAAACAGGTCTGGAAAAGATTAAGTATCACCTGGATCTTAGAAGCAGAGCCACTGTCACCAGGATCCCGTTATCACAGAGCGAATGCCTGAATCACAAATTATATAATGCGAAAAAACCCGATGCTCCTCTTCCTTCCTTGAAAGCTTTGAAGCGCGACGACGAGGCATAAGGAAAAACGATACACACATTTTACACACACGCACACACATTTTATATATATATATATATATATATATATATATATATATATATATATATATATATATATATATATATATATATATATATATATATATATGTGTGTGTGTGTGTGTGTGTGTGTGTGTGTATATATACACCACATAATATATACATACATATATCTATATCATGTATATATATATATATATATATATATATATATATATATATATATGTATGCATGTATGTATGTATGTATACATATATAACATCATCATCATCATCATCAACCGTTACTAGTCCACTGCAGGACATCTTCGTATGCCTGTCCACACCCGCAAACCTTATATATATATATATATATATATATATATATATATATATATATATATATATATATATATATATATATATATATATATATATATATATATATATATATAAAAGTGTTCACGACTATAAGATATATGTGGATCAAAGATATTCAATCACTTTTTTTACTTTCTCTCACAAACGCAAGCACACCCTGCCCCCCCCCCCCACACACACACACACACACACAGAGAGAGAGAGAGAGAGAGAGAGAGAGAGAGAGAGAGAGAGAGAGAGAGAGAGAGAGAGAGAGAGAGAGAGAGTAGAATTCCCCCTTCAATTTCGTGTTACTCGGCCATTTCCCTGTTCCTTCCTCCCTCTCCTTCCCTTAGGCATTCCATAACCTCTGTGAAGCATCCCATAAAAAGTGCAAGAGCAAAGTTTTGAACTGAAAGAACCTTTCTCTTTAGAAATCATATCCTCAGGATTACTGGGATTGGGGCTCGTCACACGGGAGCTACTGCCTACAAGAAACGAGGAGTTTTCAAGGCTCAATATAATGACAAATCAATTCAAAAATATAATTTAAATATCAGCGAGGATTGGGTCTTTCAGTCGGTATGTGCATTTACCCTGACCGCTTTCGTCACTACAACTTCAGCAAAAAGACTTGAAGGTTTGATAAAGATTTTTATAGTGTATATGGAACAGTGAGATTCTGAACATGGATATAAACATTTCCAGAATAAAAATTCAGAAAAATAGGACGCTTGCATTTGCGACTACACTTCGACCCTCCGTGGGCAGAGCTCATAATATTCCCAGTTAGCTGAAGAGAAATCTATCAAAAGGACACTGAAAATTAATTTCATGTTATCAGGAGTTACTCTAATATCAGTCACGATTTCAAATCTCGGAAAAAAAAAGATATGTTCGACAGAGGAATGAGAGAGAGAGAGAGAGAGAGAGAGAGAGAGAGAGAGAGAGAGAGAGAGAGAGAGAGAGAGAGAGAGAGAGAGATTGTCAAAACTCCGATGGCGAATATTTTATATACAATTTCGATTCTGGTAAACCTATTCTAACACATGATCTACTTCCTCGTGTATCTATTGTTAGTTTGATTCCACCAAAGAAAAAAAGGGAGAAGAGTTCTTTAAAAAAAAAAAAAAATGAATATAAACCGCACTATTTTAATATCCTTGTCGACATTGTAGTGTAACCATACGTATATATAAACACGCACACACGTCTATATAAACACGCACACACGTCTACATAAACACACACCCACACCCGCATATAGAATATATACATACATACATAAATGTACAGGGTATATTTACATACATATACAAGGTATATTCATATATACATATACATATATATATAAGGTATATTTATATATACATATACATATATATACAGAGTATATTTATACATACACACACACACACACACACACACACACACATATATATATATATATATATATATATATATATATATATATATATATATATATATATATATATATATAGACCTGCCGAGATATAACGATCAAAGTTACATTAAATCCCTACCTCGAACATATTTCTTTGGCTAGTTAATCTAGGAAAAGAAATATATTCGAGGAAGGTATGCCTTTTTAGTGGATCTCTACCCCTGTAAAGATGGGAATGGTACTAGATAGATACCACAGGGGGCTTCCTCGTAATTTCTCTATAAAATACTATTTCACTATGCTTTTACTAAGTTGCTTACGGAGAAGTTTGGGGCTTTCTAGCACGATGTATAGTTTTATTACACAATAATTCAATATCTAATGATGGCATATCATTTCCTAGAATACGGTACTTAATGATGGCATATCATTTCCTAGAATACGGTACTTAATGATGGCATATCATTTCCTAGAATACGGTACTTAATGATGGCATATCATTTCCTAGAATACGGTACTTAATGATGGCATATCATTTCCTAGAATACGGTACTTAATGATGGCATATCATTTCCTAGAATACGGTACTTAATGATGGCATATCATTTCCTAGAATACGGTACTTAACCACTATGCTACATATGGTAAAGAAAAAAAATATTTAGCTAAATAATATTTACTGCATGGTAAAAAATATATTTGCAATATTAATACCAAGGATCAATCCAGAAATATATTTTTTCTAAAATATACGGAGTAAAGCATCATGTGCTTCGGGCCGCCGGATATCGTAAAAGAAAACATTTCGGAACGGCTTATGAATTAAATAATCGGTAAAGCAACAAAGAAAAATTACAATTCAAAACCTTGTCATGATAACGATGACAATTTATTGTACCCAGCTTAAATATAACGTACGGTTACAAAAACTTCGAGGTGCTGCCACGGTCATAAAAAAAATGTACGTTAGACCACTTACCTTTCCAAAGAGAACAGGACATACTATATGGCTTGGGAACTTACCTGCAAAAGAAAAAATAAGTTCTTTAAGTTATCTGATATATAAGGATGGTAGAAATATCACATAAACCAATAATTATACGAGAAAAAAATTACTAAAACATTCTGCAGTTATACGAGGCAGACAAGACATGCCTCAACCAATTTTATATTCATGAACATAGAACATGAAACCGGAAATGGTAATTTAAAGAAAAAACACTACTGACCTTAGCATGAAAGTATCCAAATATTAGATACTGTGGCTATACAACAAACTTGAAAGTACTTATATCCTTCAACAGCAACACTACAAAATATATTTTCAATATCGGAATATAAACTACAGACGTTCGACAACAAACCCAGAACAAACAAACAACTGTATAATGAAAGAACAAGATCAGGATCACACAAAACAAAGGAGACTTGTCAATCCTCTGAGATCTGACGACAAATGGCAAACATCAACGAGGCACCTTCTTGTGAAACGAATGCCACTGTGTACATACTTGATTCATTAAAGCAATTAAGGGAAGGTTACCGCTCTCTCATAGAAGGGAATTGGTGCCTACGAATAAGTAATAAATTGTCACTGGCAAAGCGTACAACACTCGTCCCTTCGTCAAAGCCTTACAAACACCGAACTATCATGAAAGGTCAGCGGAAGTAATAGTTAAATCTATATACATGAAAATTGTGTAATGTAATATGGTGGTGCAAAGGTCATATTTAATAGGGAGTTATAAAAGCGATAATATGGAATGTCCTTTGAGAGGTGTGCTAGCTCTCGACTTCACACCTAATGAGGTCTAATACCCAACGAATAGTAGGTAGTTGCAAAAAGGATAAAAAAGGACCTAAATACAATTTAGAAAAGAAAATTGAAAGCAGGTGCGACGAAACTAATCCCCAAAACTTTTGATTCAACAAACGTACGTGTGTATATATATATATATATATATATATATATATATATATATATATATATATATATATACTTTATATATACATTAATATATTTATAGATATATCTATTCATAGATATACACATGTACATGTTTTTATATAAACGCATACATGTCAATATACTGTATAACAAATTACACACAAGCACACACACACACACACACACATATATATATATATATATATATATATATATATATATATATATATATATATATATATATATATATATATATATATATATATATATAATACTTTTGTAACTAAATAGTTCGTAAATTATTAATTTCAACTATAAAGCCACAAATTATATGAATTCATAAACTCTTACCTTGTGAAAAAACGACACACACAAAGTGGTTATGATAAATGCATCTACCATGGTCAGGATTCGAATACACACCTCGGTATACAAATGAGAAATTGGCTTTATCCATTCTGTTATCTAAATATATTCTGATATCATTATCATTATTATTATTAGCTAAACTACAACCCTTGTTATAAAAGCTGAATGCTTTAAGCCCAAAGGTTTCAACAGGAAAAAATAGTCCAGTGAGGAAGGGAAATAAGGAAACAAATAAACTATATGATACGTAATGCACAATTAAAATAAAATATTTCAAGAACAGTGACAACATTAAAACAAAGCTTTCCTATATGAACTATAAAACAAGACTTCAGCCTGTTCAAAAAAAACTAAATAAATAAATTGCTACAAGTTAGAACTTTAGAAGTTCTACCGATTCCACTACCCGGTTAGGAAGTTCATTCCACAACTTGGTTAAAGCTGTGATAAAACTTCTAGAATACGGTGTAGTATTGAGCCTCGTGATGGAGAAGGCATAACTATTAGAATTAACTGCATATCTAGTATTACGAACAGGATGGTACTGTGCGGGAAGATCTGAATATAAAGGGTGGTCAGAATTATGAAAAATCTTATGCAGCATGCATAACACACTAATGTATAAATAAATATCAAAGGAGCATTTATAAAATAATGGCCACAGGTCAAGGCTGAAACCACTCATCAGACAGTTTTCCACCCCTCTTCATTAGTCTTCTCGTGTGTTCATACGGAGTCAATTACAACGACTTCATAAATCAATGGTGACAAACAGCACCGCACGTCAATCAATCAAACGACAGTGCTTCATCTTGCTGCACAATCGTCCAAAATGGGACGAGATGATGACTATCATATTCCCTAGCTATATGTCTTCGTCAGCTGATAAATGCTTATTTTTTTAAAGGCAGAGGAGTCACAGGATGATTATGGCCAGTGAGTAATAGGTCCAAACTTTCACTTGAGGAAAGTCATTCTCTCCCCTCCTCTATACTATGTTTAGCTAAATCTCATTTTCATAAAAAAAAAGTGATGAAGATATGTTGAGAATGTGTCAATACTCAGATAAATAAAATCCTACAATGAATAAAGTTTTAAGAGAACTTGATCTACAAGAGAGAGGAAGAGTGATACTTCAATTGTTCCCGAGAATTTAAAACCATGACTATACTGTATATGTATCTACCTAACATATTTATATCAAACAACGATGCTAGATGGCATTACGATTAAACTTCCTCAGAATACCTGTTCTTCACAACAATAGCAAAATAAGTAACATATACAAGGGTAAAAAAAGCCGTGGGTCAGTAGCTGATAATTACACCAGAAACAATACTGAAAATCCTAAGTCTATGATAAATGAAGTTATAAAATATGTCCTATGTAATTTACCACCGATACCTGAGAGACAGTCTTCCACTAACATCGTACATAAGATATTTATTCCAAACTAAAATCATGATCACATAAAGATTCACTCCTCCAAAATATAAGCGAAAAGATTTAAATCGAGGCGTCAGGTTTTGTGTAGACGGCCGATGTCAAAAATCACGAGGTTAGAATATTCGCTGTGATGGTGGGACGCGACCCGCGACCCAGGTGTGTATTCAACGACCATCTATCATTGATGGTGTCACCAATGCCATCTACATCTCGCCACGTCCATTATATATGGGACTTATCACTATAGAAGACAAGTGTGGGACCATCAACGAATACAGGTTTTCTGTTAATGATGACATTCAACTGAATGCCGGACTCGTTCTACAGACCCTCAACTTAATTTAGATTTTACCTTTCGTCTCACTGGTAGCATGCTGAAGTAGACCTAAATTCTTTCTTCTAAGATATATTATGAAGAACAATCCTATACAGCATACATATGCATAGTGTTCAACGAAAAACTTTTCATTCAACTAAATTTTTTAAACCTTGGTAAGAAATACATATGCTACATCAGTATATCAAAGACATTTGAATTTCAAATAATAAATATACTACCCCCAAAACTGGTATTTCCAAGAACATACATCTACATTTGCAAGACCAATGCACACAAGAAAATAACAGGACAATATATTCACTAAGGAATACGAAACTTTCCCACAAATCTAGGATAAATTCACACGCACTCCAGCTATCGCATAGTAAATACTTTTGATGCTCTGCCAACATGCCATAACTGTTTGCCCCTCGTGATGTTAAACACCCTACACAATAAAACTTTGTGGGTGAAAACTGCCAAAAGATTTAGGCAGCCTCGACAAGCAAACACGTGACGTTCATCACCTCAAAAGACAATTATCCAAACAATTGCACGTGACCTCTTTAACAGTAGACTGAGGCCACTAATGTTTGTTTGCAATATTAACAAATGACTATGTATAAATCGATTAGAAACATTCAAGGCATGAATGACGCAAAATTACCGCAATTAAGAGAGAAGAATATATGCAAAAGATGGAGGACATTTTGAAAAACAATACAAAATTCCTGAGATTAAATAAGGGCCCAACCAAAATATCAAGGAAAGCGCGAGCAGTGTAATACACACACACACATACACCCTCATATATATAACTATATATATATATATATATATATATATATATATATATATATATATATATATATATATATATAACTATATATATATATGTATATATATATATATATAAAGTATTTATATATATACATAAATATATATATATATCATATAAAAGTGTGTATATATATATATATATATATATATATATATATATATATATATATATATATATATATACATACATATACTGTATATGTATATATATATATATATATATATATATATATATATATATATGTGTGTGTGTGTGTGTATACAGTAAGTGTATATATATATATATATATATATATATATATATATATATATATATATATATATATATATATATATATATAAAGATTTGAAGATAACATTAGTTGTGTTTAGTGAATCATGAACAGAATTACAAAAGATGATAGAAGATTTGAAGAGAGAAAGCATAAATGTAGGACTGAAAATGAATGAGTAAAACTAAGGTAATGTGCAATGAAAACGCAGACAACAAATAACTTATGGACGAGGCTCTAGAGATTGTTAATGAATATACGTACGTAGGACAGACAGTAAGTGTTTCCCCAAAGACACAAGACCAAAATTAGAAAAAGCATAAGCATGGTGTGGAGAGCATTTAGCAAACAACATGAGATTATGAAAATTTAAAAGTGGCAGAAAAGTATTTAATCAGATGGCCCTACTAATATTAACTTATGCATCAGAAACTTTGGAGCCCTACTAAAGCATTAGGATATAAGTTAATTAAATCTCAAAATAAGCTATGGAAAGAAAAATGATGGGAATAACTCTTCAGAGACAGAAAAAAGAGCAACATCGATGCGAGAGCAAACTATAAAGTAGAAGATATTTTAATATGTATAAAAAAGAAATGGACATGAGAAGAACATAATGAGACTGACATTAAGAATAACATAATGGGTCCCTAGAGATTTTAAAAGAAGTAGGGGAAGGAAGAGAAGACGATGGATTGGCGAACTAAGAAAGTGTGGACTGGCACAGAAAGACCATAAACAGACGCAAGTGGAAGGACATGCCTGAGGCCTTAGTTCTGCAGTGGACTAGTAACTGTTGATGATGATGATGATGATGCTAATGATATAGATATATATCATCAGCCAGTGGTAGTGCATGTATATATATATATATATATATATATATATTATATAAAGTTTCTTAATCTATGGACAAAATAAAATGGAATCATAATGAAATAGCCTATGTATAACCTAGGAAAATAAAGTTTAGAGAAGTCAGGGGATGAGCACATATTGTCGAGGACAGCCAGGACACGTTACGTCAACATTTGATATCAACAATCAAAGTGGATTGACCTCGAAAAAAAAGGTGAAAAAAAGATTAATAGTTTCTCGGGATTTCTTTCTTACTTTGAATGTTATGTACTTCACTCAAAGTTAAATATGAGAATATCTTATGAAGTCTACCGGTTTTTACGTTATATCTATTAGTAGAGCAATAAACACTCGCATCGTTTTTTTTTTCTAACACCCTCCTATTTTCCTTAGATGCAATCCTCACGGACTGACTAATAAGTATATAAGTATATAATTATATAAGTATATAAGTATATAAGTATACAAGTATATAAGTATATAAGTATATAATTATCTAGGAAATCAGATGCATACTGGAATTTAGGGAACTCGACCACATTATCCACCCTTGTCTGGTTCGAAAGCACAACCAGAAGGAAACGAAGCAGATGAACGAGAGAGAACTAATATCATTACGGCTAAATATAATTGCAGCATATATTTTCTCAGGAATCTATACATTTGCTGTGCTGCAAGCTGTAGAAAAACTAGATATCATGTTACTATTTTTTTTCAACTATGTATGTTGCAATGCAACAATTAATTTCCTCTCTACACAATTTTGAAGAAAAGGACACTATTTTGTTTTTATTGTATCTGTTTTGTTAAGTAAAAAAAAAAACGTTTTGGGTCCGGGATTCGCATTTATTCGGGCAATTTGCCTAATAGACATTAATTTCCATTAAATGTCACAATCAGTGCTTTCAGTATAGTTATGTGACCTATTATTGTTTTTATTATAATTATGATATAAAATATGCATTTCGTCTATACCTCCTAGACTTATGAGCTGTGTACCAAAATTCAAGAATTGATTACTGCTGTAGCGACTTTTTGGTAGGTTGGGGGGAATAATGCTAGAGAGAGGGAGACTGGCAAAAAAACCCATTGATAGACAATACGCAAAACTTAATCTCGCCTGTTTTGGAAGCTGTATGGTGAGGTGTTGGGCTGCAAGTGGTATCGACCTATACTATAACCCCAAGTACCATAGCCTGATTTAACTGACAAGTTATCAAGTGCCGAAAACTCGCCAGAAGTGTGATGAATGAAGACTCATAGACTAACCCACAAGTATCATTTGGCCTTATAGTTCATGAGACAGGACCAGATTTTTCACTAATTGGTACCACCCAGGGTGGCAAATCCTAGTGTTGATTTTTAGAAAGATACATACCTACCGCTAATATTTTCATGTGATAACCACTGCTTTGTGGTAGCTTAAGTATGGTTATGAGCCGTTAAATAATATCACCCTGTTAACTCAAAAACTTGGATTTTTCCCCTTTAGCTGGTAATACCTAGTTTATATATTTCTATTGACTGGATATCAGGTATTGGCTACATGTATTTGTGTATTTATACAGAAACTAGACCCCTAGATACCTAATTATATTGGTTCTGTGTCATTTTTTGTTGTTTTTTTAGGTAAAACAGCTCAAGAGGAAAAATTAGGGGGTGGGGCAAGTTCTTGTCCCACAAAATTTAAACAATACACTTCAGATGCATCACATCCCATTTGGCTGCTTAAGGCATGATCAGACAACATTCCAAGGACTTACTTGTCAATGTGAGAGACACATTCGTAACAGTAACTGCTGTTTCCTTGAAAATTAAAAATCAAATTAGAAATATTTGGCGGTTCTGGTCCGATCCGCATACCAACTTCGCCGTGCAATTTTACTAGTTGCGTTTTTACATCTGCCTTATTAACTAGCATAATACACTGAAACAGACTACTCTATGTATACAAAGAAGGGAAGACAAAATCAAAGCCACAAACTATACCATGTGCCCCTTTTATGTGGTATAAAAGAATGCATACTATATTAAACAGATAGGGAATAGTATTATTGTTCAAGCAGACGTTATTTACGCATGTCCATTGTATACCATAAGCAAGCTATATGCACAACAATATAGCTTCATGTTCTTTTTAACTTTATGGTTTTTTTTGTACATATATCGACAAAAATATTAGTTCTAATCATTTTTATCATCATCATAATCATCGTCCGAGTCATCTTTCCTCAGAGTATTCGTTTGGCCAGTTCTCTCCTCCTGCCGTTGCGCTTCTTGGTCGAATTTCTTTTGACGAACATCTTGAAGGCGTTTCATAACGACGAAACCCAATTGAACCATTGATCCCTTTGCAATTAAAATATCCTTTTTATACGTAAGAGGTCTCGTGTCTCAAATTTCCTCTCCTGATGATGATGATTTAGATTGACTCGCCTATATACAAAGCGGACCACGGCCCCTTGTGTTGGCAGCCCGTAAGGGGAACGGAGCGCTGGTTGTATCTTTTAAAAGCTGCTTCTTGTGTTGGATGACACGAACACTGATGACAGACAGATGATGATGAGTCTGACACAAAATGACGACCGAAGCTGGAGCCCGAATTTCAAATCCGGGCCGCAATAAACCAAAAATCTCCAATCCCAAAGCCGTTCCTTCGTTGGTCCTAGATAATTATTTTTTTTATAAGCACGTGCTAACAGGAAGATGTCCAATTGGAGTGTCTCTCTTTAAAAGTTCTTCCTTTTAGAGGAAAAAAAATTACTTCAGATTGAAGAATTTTAGCTTTCTCTGGTCCTTCAATATTCTCTACTTCTGTGTAGTTTCCGCCTTATTCTGCACAATCTTTATTTTTGGATCTTCAACATCATGGACTTTACTTTCTCATTTCAAATCCGCACAATCGTAAAGTGATCAACAAATAATAACTAGTTCTCCTTTTCGGATACTTTATTTCTTCTCTCCCGTTCTACTTCCTGTCTCCCTCTTCCTGCATTTTCTGTCCGAATCCTTTCAAATAAATCAGTTATTAGTCTTCAAAATTCTTTTTTAGCTTTTCATAACTGCCTTCCTGATTCCACTTGTCGTTGATCCCTTTCGTCTTAGAAGAAAGAAGTCTTCAAAACAAGAATCTAGAAGACTTCTTCATTCTCTGCATGAGGAAGAAGAAGTCTTCAAAACAAGAATCTTGAAGACTTCTTCCTCATGGAGAGAAAGAAGAAGTCTTCAAGATTCTTGTTTTGCTTTTCATGACAGCCTTCCTGATTCCACTTGTCGCTGATCCTTTTCTTCTTAGAAGAAAGAATTCTTCAAAACAAGAATCTTGAAGACTTCTTTCTCTCCATGAGAAAGAAGAAGTCTTCAATGCAAGTATCTTGCAGACTTCTTCCTCATGGAGAGAAAGAAGATGTCTTCAAGATTCTTGTTTTGCTTTTCATGACTGCCTTCCTGATTCCACTTGTCGCTGATCCCTTTATTCTTAGAAGAAAGAAGTCTTCAAAACAAGAATCTTGAAGACTTCTTTCTCTCCATGAGGAAGAAGAAGTCTTCAAAGCAAGTACCTTGAAGACTTCTTCCTCATGGAGAGAAAGAAGAAGTCTTCAAGATTCTTGTTTTGCTTTTCATGACTGCCTTCATGATTCCACTTGTTGTTGATCCCTTTCTTCTTAAAAGAAAAAAGTCTTCAAAAGCAGAATCTTGAAGACTTCTTCCTCATGGAGAGAAAGAAGAAGTCTTCAAGATTCTTGTTTTGCTTTACATGACTGCCTTCCTGATTCCACCCTTCATGTTTTTTTAAAAATAAGCTAGATGCAGGAACTCTCTATTCTTGGCTGGGCAGGGCTGGCCCCCTTCCTGCTAGCCCTTCCCACTGGCAGGGTGGGGCTCCCCCCCCCCCTTCCCACTGGCAGGGCGAGGCTCACCCCCCTTCCCGCTGGCAGGGCGGGGCTGCCCCCTTCCCGCTGGCAGGGCGGGGCTCCCTCCTTCCCGCTGGCAGAGCGGGGCTCCCCCCTTCCCATTGGCAGGGCGGGGCTGCCCCCTTCCCGCTGGCAGGACGGGGCTCCCTCCTTCCCGCTGGCAGGGCGGGCGCCCCCCCCCCTTCCCGCTGGCAGGACGGGGCTACCCCCTTCCCGCTGGCAGGGCGAGGCTCCCCCCTTCCCGCTGGCAGGGCGGGGCTCCCCCCTTCCCGCAGGTAGGGCGGGGCTCCCCCCTTTCTACTGGCAGGGAAGGGCTCCCCCCTTTCCGCTAGCAGGGCTGGGCTCCCCCCTTCCCACTGGCAAAATTCATCATATATATATATAGATATATATATATATATATATATATATATATATATATATATATATATATATATATATATATATATATATATCTATATATATATATATATGTGTGTGTGTGTGTGTGTGTGTGTGTGTGCGTGTGTAGGTGTGTTTAATATATATATATATATATATATATATATATATATATATATATATATATATATATATAATTATATCTATATATATAGCGTCGAGTTTATATATCACCCACTTACATAAAGCTCAATTTCAAAATAAATATAATCTTGAGAAACATTATAAGCTCCATTCTCTAGAGCCATGATGTTCGTGAAGTGAATCTTTAACTCACTAAGAGTTGGAATTGTTGAAAGGCAAACAGGCAAGAATGGAAGTAATAGGTAGTAATAATGTCGTTTCTGGAAGGGTTGCAAGATTTCGGTAGGTTTGAATAAATGGATAAATTTCAGGAATTTAGAAGGTAAGAAGAACTAATTACGTTTAATAAATCCAAAGAAATATCTTGCAATTCCAAATTATAAAATGGCTCAGTGCGCGGGCCAATATTCACCTCGTCAGAACTCTCAAAATTTACGTTTTGGTCCAATTATTATTATTATTATTATTATTATTATTATTATTACCTCTGCCTAGGAGAACATGTTTTCACCTCTGTCTATTTGTTTATCACTAACCTAACTCAAAAAGTTACGGGTGAATTTTGACCAACGTAATACAAATATATTAAAAACGATGTATTCAGGCCGAATCTCTCTCTCTCTCTCTCTCTCTCTCTCTCTCTCTCTCTCTCTCTCTCTCTCTCTCTCTCTCTCTCTGAATGTCATTTAGGCCGGCAACTTATGTATGGTGTTTTTTATCATTATTATTTTTTTATCGAACCATATCTGAATATACTTTTTCTTTCATCGGTGACTTGAACAAGACTAATGTCGAAATAATCTAATGTAGCTGTTAACGGAAGGCATTGTTTAGCTGCGATACTCCAATAATTTCTACATGACTTGTCGGATTCATGATATATATACATACATATATATAAATATACAGTATATATACATATATTGATAGGCGTATCCCTTCTCGTGTGCTAAGGTACCGAGTGAAGGACAAACCGTGGTTCAATAATGATTGTAGACGTGCTTTTTTGGAGAAGCAGGAGGCCTATCAACTTTGGAAGGGTAACAGATCAGATTTGACCTGGAACAACTATACTCAGCTTCGAGCTTTTGCTCAGAGAGTTTATGCCTCAACTGAAAAGGAGTACAATTTAACCATAAAAGAAACACTTTCTGGTACAACTCAGGAACATAAATGGTGGTCTACCCTCAAATCTGCACTCTTTGGTGTAGATGCAACAGTTCCTCCTTTACTTAAACCAGATGGCTCAGTCACTCACTGTCCAAAGGAAAAGGCAACCCTTTTGGCTGATGTTTTTGACAGTAAACAGAGTAATGAAAAACTTGAACTTCCTCATTCCTGTTTTCCTGAGGCTAAACTAACTAGTTTAGCTTTTCGATCTCGTGAGATTAAAGCTCTGTTGATGGACCTTGATGCTTATGGAGGTGTAGACCCAAATGGTATTTTTCCTTTGTTTTTTATAAAGACAGATGATTTCTTAGCTCCAAAGTTATCTGTTATTTTGCGCAAGTTAGCAAGAAGAGGAGCTTTTAGCACTAGTTGGAGAATTGGTAATGTTACTCCTCTATGTAAATGTGTTTGTGGTAGCTCAAGTCCCACTGATTACCGCCCAATTTCCATAACTCCCATATTATCTAAAGTTTTTGAACGTCTTCTGGCAAAACGTCTTAATAGGTTTGCTGAAGGTAATCATCTACTCCCTAGTTTGCAATTTGGTTTTCGTAAAGGCCTTGGAGCATGTGATGCCCTTCTTACAATCTCCAATGCTGTACAGAAATCCCTTGATTGTGGTCGGGAAGTTCGTATGATTGGCCTTGATTTTAGTGCTGCCTTTGACCGTGTTAATCATGAGGCCCTTGTTTTCAAACTGAAACAGTTGGGATTGGGTGGGTCGTTTCTTAGCATTATTATTGATTTTTTAAGTAATAGATCTCAAAGAGTTGTTGTTGATGGGCACCATAGTGATTATAGGAATGTGATATCTGGTGTTCCACAGGGTAGTGTTCTTGGCCCATTACTTTTCATACTATATACACATGACATGTGGTTTGGCCTAGAAAACAAGCTTGTTGCATATGCAGATGATGCTACTCTCTTTGCATCAATTCCATCCCCTGAATGTAGATCTAGGGTTGGTGAATCCCTTAATAGAGATTTAGCTAGAATTAGTGCATGGTGCAAATTATGGGGTATGAAGTTGAATCCTAACAAAACTCAAAGTATGATTGTAAGTAGGTCAAGGACGGTGGTTCCTCAACATCCGGATCTCAGTATTGATAATGTTTCTTTAAATATGTATGACTCTTTCAAAATTTTAGGTGTGATTCTCGACAGTAAATTTACTTTTGAGAAACATATAAGGTCTGTGTCTTCTTCAATTTCACAAAAAATAGGCTTATTGAGAAAGTCTTTCAAGATTTTCGGTGATCAATCTATTCTGAAGAAGTGTTTTAATTCTTTCATTCTACCTTGTTTTGAGTATTGTTCTCCTGTCTGGTCTTCAGCTGCTGATTCTCATCTTAATTTGTTGGACAGAAACTTGCGGTCTATTAAATTTCTTATTCCTGATCTAGATATTAATCTCTGGCACCGTCGTTCAATTAGTTCATTATGTATGTTGCATAAGATTTTTCACAACTCTGACCATCCTTTACATTCAGATCTCCCTGGACAATTCTATCCTGTTCGTAATACTAGGCAGGCAGTTAATTCTAATAGCCAGGCCTTCTCCATCACGAGGCTCA
>NC_090735.1:111305112-111317612 GCF_036898095.1 Palaemon carinicauda
CTCTCTCTCTCTCTCTCTCTCTCTCTCTGCAGTTCGTTTCTCAATACTTTTCCACTAAATAACAACACCAGGCCTCCACAAATATAAAAAATTAAGCCCTATGACTGGTCAGCACTATCCAATCGGCAAATATCCGCATGAAGCTTTCCTGTCTACCAAACAAACAGTACTTCAGTGTGCATATCACGTACAGCATTTCATAGTGGCACATCAATCTGCTCGTAGGTCTGGCAGAGAGATCATGTTTTTTACGGAGGAAATTTATCATGATACCCTTTCAAGGAAAGACTTGCCCTTTTACTCATCTACTTCATGAACAAAGTCTGGCCCTGATGGACCCAGAACGAATGGACTTTTCCGTGAAGGAATAAAAAGCTCCGAAACTTCTGTTAAGTAAATGAAAATTACTTTTTTAATGCAGTACTTCCACTGAGAGCATTTTAAAACTCTCTGAAACTTATTAAAGCATTAGCATCAATATGGTTGGCAGTTTGTTTTTTAAATAACAGTATCATTAAAATATTTTTATACATGGAATTACTTATAAGTCGACTTGATAACGGAGCATGGTTAACTTAACATGTTAAGTATACATTCAACAGGACAGAAAAACTAACAAACTATACCATATTGGTCTTCCTACAACAACGCCAATAATTTCATTAAATTATCAGAAGTATGACTCGATCCTTTCGAGATTTTGCATATGTTAAAAAAGATTTATACCATATAATGTACAATAAATAGAAGCTACTCTACTAGGGCCAATTACGTAATCTTTAAGAGACTAAAGTCATGAAAAAACCAAGTAAAATATAAAGAAAAACTGTTGAAATTTTGAAAGGATTCGTTGTCTCAGATGAAGACAGACCTAATATGGAATGTTAAAGTTCCAGATATAAAGTTCTACGACACTAACAATTCCAGGAGAGAGAGAGAGAGAGAGAGAGAGAGAGAGAGAGAGAGAGAGAGTTGTAAGGCCATCAAGAAAGGTAACCATTATAGTTCTTTATTTAAAGCGAGGTCTATTGTACAAAGACCAATTCACGACTCCCAAGAAAATCTATAACTATAAATTGGAAAAAAAGGGGAAAAAACGAACGTCAGGGAAATCACGTTATATTTGTATTGAAAGTGGGTAGAGGGAACAACACAAAACAAAAATCTATTAAAATGATGTACGTAGTGTTATGACCTTTTATGAACTTTATAAACACGTTTTTTACTGAATAGATAAAGAGAAATGAATTTGTGAACCAATGGGGATAAATAATGAAATAAAATTTACCCAATAAACAACTGCCCGTGTTTCCTCCTTTGATTCTTCAAGATTTAAAGTCTTTAGAAATCATGTCTTATTTTCATAGCTAAGTGAATTAAAATTCCACAAAGCTTCGATAACACAGATCCCAAAAACCAAAGAAATAAAAGAACGATTAAATTCATCTTTACGCTCTGCCCCATTGTCTTTAAAAAGATTAATTTATGAGGTCTGTGAATATATGAAAAATGAATAGCAAACGTGAGATGATGGTTAGAGGAAAATGATATGTAAACTTGAAAGTTACCGTTTCATGAATAAAAAAAAAAAAAAAACTTGAAAATACATTTGTGTTCATTAACCAAACAGATGAAATCATAGCAACGAACAAACACACATATATTTGTGTGCGTTTGTCTGTACATAAAATGAAGCAAATAAGGCGCCATGTACCTTGTATAGCATCAGTCCATCCTTCTCAATTTAGTTAAGTACTCGAGTCTGTAAGTCTAAGGTCGCAACGTCCATTTAATATATCTACACTATGTAAATTTGACCCTCAGTTTTAACACAATTAGCATTTTCTGAAGTCTGTTCCACTTGATACACATATAGATAGCTACAAATACGCGGGCCAAGAAACCAAACATTTATCCTTATGACCCTTTAAACTTTTATAGCACATGTGACGGACGTAAACATTACCAAATTATATAATCTTAGTTCACGTTAGCAACAACATCTCTTTTCCTGGTCTGTAATTCACACTTCCGGAAGAGGTGGCTTTCCATACTATAAAATACAAAGGCATGAAAAGTCCTCCATACATACACACATGCACGTATATACATAAAATAATGTTATCGCTAAGTATACACGTTTCACTTGAAAGGCCACCAATGAATAGCTCGTACTGCTAGAAAATTGTATTAAGTTTTCAAAATCAAAGTTAACTCGTCGAATCTGGTCGACCGGTTCCCCACTTGTAACCATTTCTTTCCATTTTAAATATTACCAAAATCGCAGCCTCCTAAAACTGACTCCGATAGCCGTCTCATTCTTTATTCATAACTTTCCCCTAATCACCCAATCTCCGGAAGTTTTCCAAAACATAACCATTATGGACTCTCAATGCTAAGCGTCCAAATGGTGCCATTAAATATCTCAAATTGACTTACGCACCATTATGGTAAGGGGTGGCTGGAAGATGCCGAGATGGGGAGAGAAAGAATATTGGGATAGTGTTGGTGGTGATCACAAATATTTTTTTGGGGGGAGTGGGGGGGGGGAAGAAGTATCGAGTAGGTTTCGAACGTAACCTAAATTATCATTACAGGTAAATTACCGAAAGTGATATTTTTGTTACCGGTTTTACTGGTTCACTGTTCATTTTATACATACATACATATATATACTGTGTGTATATATATATATATATATATACATATATATATATATATACACTGTATATATATATATATATACTGTATATATATATATATATATTATATATATATATATATATATATGATCATAATAATCTTCTACGCCTATTGACGCAAAGGGCCTCTGTTAGATTTCGCCAGTCGTTTCTATCTTGAGATTTAATTCAATACTTCTCCACTCATCTCCCACTTCACGCTTCATAGCTCTCAGCCATGTAGGCCTGGGTCCTCCTACTCTTCTAGTGCCTTGTGGAGCCCAGATAAACGTTTGGTGGATTAAACTATCTCAGGGAGTGCGAAGAGCATGCCCAAACTATGTCTCACCATGATCTCATCCAATTATGGCAAGAGTAATTTCTCATAGTTTCATTTCTAATCCTGCCCTGCCATCTAACTCCCAATATTCCTATGAGGGCTTTCTTCTTATATCTACTAAATCTGTTGGGGATAGTTTCATTGTCATACCACGACTCATGTTCACACAGTAAGAGATTTCAATAAACTGATATATAGTCTGATTTGTATATGTAATTTCAGATTTTATTTCCAAATTTTACTTAACCTAGCCATTTTCTGGTTTGCTTACTTTAATCTTTCACTAAACCCCAATTCTAATTACCCTTTACTGGAGATCAGTGTTCCTAAATACTTAATGATTTTACCGCATTAATATATATATACATATATATATATATATATATACATACATTTATATATATATATATATATACATATACATACATTATATATATATATATATATGAGAGAGAGAGAGAGAGAGAGAGAGAGAGAGAGAGAGAATGCATTAAATTTTTCCTATGATATTAATCTTGACAAGAATGATAAAGTGGATGAATAAAAATTCAATTTTTTTTCTCATGTACAGTAACATATTAACATGAATACAAAATTTGTATCGAAAAATTACATAATACCATAATAAAAAAAAAGCTATTTCTAGCAGACAAGTATGACCACCTTGATACTATCAAGAAGATTAGATGTATATAGCTTCATTGAGAGGTATAAGTAAATAACGCCGTAAGTCATCGACAAGGAATTTATGTACTTACACTAAAGTAATGACTAATGAAACAAGGTTCGTCTATATATGACATATCTATTTTTGACGTTGTTAATAGTTTATATAGGACATATCTGTTTTGACGTTGTTACTGTTTTTAGAATGATTTATTGTTAATTTACTCTCATCATTTATTTATTTCCTTATTTCCTTTCCTCACTGGGCTATTTTTCCCTATTGGAGCCCTTGGGCTTATAGCATCTTGCTTTTCCAGCTAGGGTTGTAGCTTGGCTAGTAATAATAATAATAATAATAATAATAATAATAATAATAATGCTCAATAGCGTTCCTTATCTTTCTATACTGTATATATGGGCATGAAAATAAAACATCCAGAATACTATTTCCCCGGCTATGCAATACAACGGTTATCAAAATGGGTTTGAAAATTGCGGAACCATGACAAAATTAACCAAAAGTTGTGTGATCTTACCAAACTTGCTTAAGATCGCAGAATAATAATATTTGCTTTTAAAAAGTTTATGCTCTAGCCAAGGTCTATATTAATCAAACCAATTGTAATGATATAACGTTTAACGATATAAGAATATCAATGAAGGAATAACCAATATAAAATGCAAAATGGAAATATGAAAAAAAAAATAAAAAGGGATAAGCTAGACTCCACTAGGTAGGCTACACGTCCAGGTGGCAAGAGATCATGACAGAAACAAAACAATCATCTGTTAACAAAGGTTAATGGAAGAGTTCATGACAAACATGAGGGGTTGAATCGTCACCAATTTGTTCATTTTGTTTCTTTGGAACAATATAATACTTAATGAAGTACAACAGTAATTAGTACAATACTTCACGTACAGTTTAAAAACTTGGGCAAAAGCACGCCAAAAAAAAAAGGAAAAAAAAAAAAAAAAAAAAAAAACATACATAAAGGTCAAGTAAACCGAATTAATACACAATTCTCGACCTGTACTTCTTATGAGACTTCATTTCTTATGGATCCCCAAATTACTTCAATCACTCTAGGAGTATTTTCAAAATTCAAGTATAACTCCCATTCAAACGCTCTATTCGTTGGAAAAATTCTGAATGCACCACATTATTCTCCATGAACTATTATGAATATTAGGAGAGCCTGCCATTTTTAGATTGATTAGTTTTACAGCTGGTATTTATTTACTTAATACTACTTCTTACCGACATTTACTAAAATATTATGGTGGTTGTGCTTTTACTAAAAGGTCATTCCACCCGGGAAAGATAGGAAACCGAATATATAGATTTTCTTATGACAATAATAATAATAATAATAATAATAATAAATAATAATAATAATATTAAAAACTAGAAGATCAACTTAAGATGATGGAATAAAAGGGATGCTAATTAAGCAAAGGTTCTTGACCACATGAACTTCACAGGTAAAAGGGAGAAGCACTCTTGCTTTAATCGGTACACAACATCTGAACCTTTTCTTTATGCAACGATAATAAATTATCGATGGTCGATGGCGGCCCTAAAGTATTATCAGGAGGAGAGAGAGTCCGCCGGACAGATTGCCCATAATTTTAAGCTCAAAGATTAACACCACCTGTTAAAATCTACTCTTAAGGTGAGGCATAGGAACATGGGTACAAGCCCAAGAGGCAAAAACCACCTTCATAAATGCTTTTTATTTACTGGTTACTAAGAGAGAGAGAGAGAGAGAGAGAGAGAGAGAGAGAGAGAGAGAGAGAATGTAAATCGTAAACCCTGAAGAAAAAGTTTGATATACATTAAACCCACACATCACCCATCTATCCTTACGTTACCCAAACACACAGGCGGTCATCATGACTTACATTAAATCTTAGCTTCATCTTTATAGTTGAACTCTATAAAAAAACTTCAGGAATAACAAAAGAATCAAATATATTTGAAGTTTAAGTTATCGCTTTCCCTTTTAATTTCAAAACATTTATTTCAGATATGTCATAGTCACAGTAGTTAAAATCTACACACAGAATTATAAATTATATTAAATTAAGTAGCTAAATTGCCAAGTCGTTTAATCTTGGCTATGCAATGCAATTTCGGCCACCATATTATCTTTAACTGCATATAGATTTCGTGATATATCATAACAACTGACCGAGGCGTTTCAAAATTTGGAGTTCTATATTACACCACAGTTAGAAATAATTACCAAACAATAATAAAATGTAGATCATCAAGTTTCATCAGCCACCTTCTCGCTAATACATTAGAGCAGCTAAAAACAAATTGCACATCTAAATAATCAGGGAAGCGTGGAAATATGCTCCTATATGTGAAAAGAACTATTTCAGTTGACTATTGCGAAAAAATCTGTTCACCAATATAGCAAACGAGTGGACTCCTAAACACAGAAACGAAGAAAAAGTAAGTATAGACGAAAACCGAAATATCCTTGCTACAATGGCAAAATTCATTTATAATATTTGTATAATATAAAGAAAATTGTATGCGACGAAAAATGTATAGAGATTTTATTAGTATATCCCAGCATTATATATCTGGGGAAATTATCCAGAAATACGAATAAAACCAAGTAGAATACACGAGAGAAAATATAAATACTTCATTGTGACGGAAAAAAAATTCTCTATATCAAGGGGGTTCCATCTCGATTACACTGAATATTATTAAACATTAAAATGTAAGTCCTGCATCTGATGGCTTCTCGCCAGGATATATTACAACACTCTTGGAAAATTTATCAAGAAAAATCAAGAGAAACACTTTGTTCTTTACGTAAAAATAAAGTGTAATCTCCAAATCCATGCCGGGTAATTGAAAACCTTCATTAAAATTCCTAGACTTTTTAAAACCAATGAATGAGATTATTAAAAGTTAGGGAAGAAATTCACCAAATTATATAAGATCATCACAAAACTTATTCATAAAACACAATGAGCTTCCATTCATTCATTTTGGCGGTATCATAATCCATAAAAAATAAAATCCAAGAAAACTAATCATAATGTTAAAAATATGCATGGCAACATCATATTATACTTGGTATATTACTGGTACAAACAGATGAAATACATGATATTTATTTGTAAAAAGTGGAAATACTAATCAGTATTAGTTCGTACAATTTCATGACATTTTCAAGAGAACTGACAATGCAATGAAATCTTTAATTCACATAAGTAACAGCAAAAACGAAAAAAATACGAAACATTCTTATGGTAGGAGGAACCAGATCTCACTATGGAAAGCAGATCTTCTATACATAACAGAGGAGACATATTCTGGTGTCCGACCAAGAAAACACCTTACTTTTCAAATCTATAGGTTTCAAAATTCTTTGTTGTCAATAAGTGTTTCGGGTAAAAATTTAACACTCATCATTTCTCAAATTACGGTGCCACTGTAAAATTACTTAACGGCAGCCTTTTAAATCAATCAATCTTTCTGGACAGGACAGGTGTACTAGTTGTGAAGATGAATGACACGAAAATACAATGAGAAGTACTACTATTCAGTTCAGAAAAAAATTACAGTTAATAAAACCTATTAAAAATAAGGAAATCCAAACGTTCGTTCTCTCTCTCTCTCTCTCTCTCTCTCTCTCTCTCTCTCTCTCTTTTCCGCATCAAATGCGGTGAGACGTTCTTACCCTGGCTATTTATCAACCATACATTAGTTTTATAGAGATAATTAACCAATCATTATAATAAACCTGTCATAAGGGAATGCATTCTCGAGTTACGGAAAAAATACAACTGTAGATAGCAGATAATTAAATAGGAAAAGCTAAACGGAAACTATATCACCACAGCCTAAGTATGCGTCGTAATGTCTTACGAACACAAAATTATTCAAACATGAATGTTGCGTCACTTGAATAGTAATAGTATAAATATAATGTTAAACTGCAGATTTAAAAGTCAAAATTATGTAAATCACTGAGTGTGTACGTATATGAGAGAGAGAGAGAGAGAGAGAGAGAGAGAGAGAGAGAGAGAGAGAGAGGGGGGGGTAAGCTTTGTAACAATCATCCGAAAATGCCTTGGAAACGTAGTAAAAGTTATAAAAGTTGTCAATATTCACAGGACGCACTATAGAAAATTACATCATAATAAACTTAGTAGTCAATCCTATGAAATGGAAGGGAAGCATCAAATTTTACCCACATAACTTTATCATCACGATTTCCTAGGCCTCTTCTTGTTTCTTCCTTTTCTGTATAAAATTCACGCCAGCACCGGCGCCAACTTGAGATTCTGTTATGTCCAGAGGCTTATAAGATTTCAATAACCTCCAAAGGAAAAAGGGTCGTCATATTGAGTGGAATGTCAGACTAAGAAAAAAATACTCTACTAGCAGATCAGGTTACTCTTCGTTCAAGAAGTCATTTCGTCACAGACATGAACTAGAAAAGCACTCACAGTGTAGATCTCCGCCACAGCACATTATTTCTCGAAACCAGCTTTCCTTTCCCAAAATTAATTTAGACCGTAGGCGTATTTGAAGTTTGTGTTTCATCCATATGCGAACTTGGGATTAATGTTAGGGTTAATTCGGGCGACCTTTTGCTCGACCTTGACCTTGAACTTTGACCTATGAGTAAAATTGTGTTCAGGAAGTTGTTCAGAATCGAAGAAACAGCCAAAAGTACAAAAAGGGGAGAAAACATAACATCCTTCCAACTTCGTTGATGGAGTTTAAAAAAGGAAATTACTTGTCAGAATACTGTGCTAAAATTTCAACCAAGCACGAACACTATTATGGTAAAATTAGGTAACAAGCAAACACCGGTCCCATAAGCACAGTTATAAATAAAAAGAAACGTATCCTGCCCTACATAAAGAGAAATATACAGTATAATCAGGACACATCCCTATTGAACTCTAATGACCCACACAGGATTCCCAGCCCCTATGTCTCCTATGACAGACAACCCCTTGGCTGAGAGAGAGAGAGAGAGAGAGAGAGAGAGAGAGGGTGGGTGGGTTGACAATCCTTAGCACACATTCCAAGGCTGCAGCATTGGTGGACTGTATAATAAGTGAATGTAAAGAAAGAAGCGACGAAGTATTTCTGCAGCCTTGTTGCTGGGAAATAAGGCTCTCTTCACATAATCTAAATCAAACTGGAATACTTATCACTTAACACTCGGATATCTAACTGTTAGGAAGTCTAATAGACAGGAGGACTTCTCTTCAAAAGGTAAAAAATGCCGTTTCGTCTAATAGGTCAAAAGCTATTTTCTTTACAATGAAACATGTTATAATACAAACATACATTCGGCAATAGGGATTCGTTAAGTCCTTCGAATTCAATATTGAATTGGGATGATCAGTAAACACCCTGTTCGCGTAAAAATGAATTTTAACATAACCGCAAACTGTACAATCATTTTTAGAAAGGACACATACTGGCAATCACATAACTGAATGTGCAAAAAATGCAAGCATAAATCCACCTTTAACATCTACATACACGAACATAATTACATGACCTCATACATACAAACAAGTACTTGCCGCATACATACATTGATCAATAGAAAATTTATAAACTTAGATACATTATAAAAATTGCATTGATATAATAAAGATATACTTAAAATGATCTCCTCATTTTTGTAAGACTTTTGCCAATAAATGCCGAGTTAGGAACAGTGGGATATTGTAATTTTCTTCACATATGCGAGATATGACTGAAAAATCACCGAAATATTGCCATATTTTCATGAAGTACAGCATAGCATTCAACAAAATGCATAGCACGAATCTTCTAATATAATGCTCGAGCATACATGAAATTGAGAAAACAATGGACTCCAACGAAAATATATAAAACAAACAAGCTAACCTACTATTTAATATTCAAACCTATTTAAGTTCTAACTTGTGACAGTGGGCAGCAAGATCAAGGGACCTCTGCATTGCTAGTTAGTTCATTATCTAACTGACCGGTAAAACTAGTCATAATTGAAGTTAAACCGGTGCTGATCCACTTTAAAAACAACCCCTCACCTGGTGGAGCTGGGAACAACGACTAGTCTATTCTAATCTCACTTTAAAGACACGTTTCTTGAAAGATTCTAGGCTAAGAGAAGACAAACACCCGATGGAGAAATGCTACAATTCTGCTATAAATAATAAATGTTTCCAATATAAACAAAAAACAGGGCACTGAAATCACCAGATCAAAAAGTAATATAAAAAGCGGAAATATTAATTTCAGTTTTGTATATCATACAGCAGAACACAAAAAATTAATTCAAGATAAGACAAAAGAATGACGACTTAGTTTTATAAGTGAAACTACGACAATTTTACATTAATTGCTGGTAAAGGGTGAACTATCCAGGTTCAACAACTTTCCAATAAAAAGCAAAAATAATTATCTTAGATGATGTAAGAGATAAACTTTAAACAATATATATATATATATATATATATATATATTACACTTGAGAGACAATGATTACTTCAATATGAAATTAAGGTTTGGCAAAATTAATACAAAAATAAGAGACCTTATAGTAGGTACATGAAATACCGAACCATGAAGAGAAAAATATTCGAAATGTTGCAAGCAATACGTGAATATAACATTCAGACCAAAAATATAATGTAGACGTAATATAAAATGAATCGAGCCCCCAAAAATATAGGTGACACAAAAGACCGTAAAAAAATCCATAAAAACTCGCCACAATCGAAACCTTTCACTGCTAATATCTTTAATCTCATTTCGAAATTCTTTTACCAAAATTGTTTCTGTACCATGATACCAGATACATAAAAGTAGAATATATAATTCAACTATAATTTCGAGTTGAGTATAAAGGTGTTACAATTGAATCACCATTAACCCCCCCCCCCACCAAAGAAAACCTTATAATGCTGAAGTGATAATATATATTATCAAATTGTGAAAGTTGGTCCTCGAGAGATACCCAAGCTTCAAACGGGCCTAAACATGGAAAACATAGAACTTCCTATCATCTGTAGCTCAAGAAATATAAAAAATAAACGAACTTATTATCATTTAATGTAAACAGTGCAATGCGTCAAAATTATTCATAACCCCATTTGAGAGAGAGAGAGAGAGAGAGAGAGAGAGAGAGAGAGAGAGAGAGAGAGCGCTCAAGTTAAACAAATAAATTCATTTGTAGGTCACAAAGTTGATCACATAATTTCAAGTAAATGTCAATTTCAATAAAATTAGCTGGCATGAAATAGTGGCAAATTAATTATCAAAGTGCTTGTACTGTAGACACAGATGTTCAAGAAAATGTGTCAAGAAAAACTTCTTACCACAAAACTTTAATAATGATAAACTTCCAAATATTGATTTCAAGCTGATTAGTCGTGGTAATAAAATAATATTGACACAATATATATATATATATATATACACACACACACATATATATATATATATATATATACACACACACAATTTGATGTGGCAAATACAAATGATGAGAATTGGCCTAATCATCCACTAACAATGAATTAATGATGGGTAGCTTCGCGGAAAATTTCAGAGACGCATCTATAAATATACAACAGGGTTTTCAATCCTACTGCCACAATGCGTTTGCCCTCTGAAATTTTATACACATACTCTTGTATTTTCTGGATATCAATGCCCTTTTGTTCCAAAATATCTTCCAAATTAACTTTTCCAACAAATTCCCTGTCTCCCCCTTTTTCTCTCCACGTGACCAACATACTTGACAATGATCAATCTTTAGTGCTCTCCTATTTTTTTCCTCAACTTCGCTGTCTCTAAACTCTTCGTCCAACTATCAACTTACCACAACAGATTCGCCCTTCCATTTGTTCACTCGACCTCCATATTTTATGTTGAACGTGCCAACATTTTCAATTCCCTAAAAAACATGCACGGATAGTACACTGCGAATCATCATGTACTACAATTCACAGTATGTCTCATTCTTGTACAAGACCCCCCCCCCCCCTCTCTCTCTCTCTCTCTCTCTCTCTGAATTGAACTCGGTTTCTGTAACAACAATCACCCTTTTTGCTCTTCGGAGTCAACCAATCTCAGTAACTTGTATTCATTCCAGCAACAGAAAAAATGAGAAGGGAACCTAAGACAGACTTCATGTCTCATTTTTTTCTTTTGTTTTAATTATGCCACATTGCACAACCCAGAGAATCATACCAGGAAAAAAGATTTCAGCTTTTTAACAACGCTTGCTAATTTCTTATCGATTTTCAGTTGATTAATCTTTAAACTGTAAACTAATCCTACCAAACATACATTATATACTTGTATATATATTTATATATACCTGTATATATATATATATATATATATATATATATCCATTGCTATCTGTTTATCTACTAGAATTCTTTCCCTGGTGATTCATTGCTGGTTATGATGGTTCCTAAATATTTAAAAGAGAGTTTGAGTGGGATAATATTACTCTTCCAATAAGGCAGTTCACCTGATCACCACTATGAATCTCCATGACCTCAAGTCTTTCTCTGGTTGATAACCAATGCAACCTTTCTCCCCTCCAGTATTAACTTATAAGTTATTTCCTCCATTACCAACATATCAAATATTTCCTGCATTTCAGCCACTAGAAGCAATTAGAACTATATCACCTGTGTATTCAATATCACAATCTCTGGTCACGTTTCCACTGAACGCCATTGTTCATTCCTTGCATTACCTTATTCATTACATACCTAATCAACACATACACAAAATATATATTCATATA
>NC_090735.1:111320112-111347612 GCF_036898095.1 Palaemon carinicauda
ATATATATATATATATATATATACACACACATATGTGTGTACAGTATATACATATGAATATCACTTTATATTTTTATCAAAATTACGTTTAATGCAACTGAACATATTCAAATAATAAATTAACGTAGCTGTCACTAAGCAAGTTAAGTGAAGAAGTAAACATGCAAAACTCAATTCAATTATAGTTCACCCATATGATGGGTTAGAACGCTGAAATTGGGAAAATGGTTAAGTCTTCCCATTTCCTTCAATAAGCTTAAAAAAAAAAAAAAACATGAATATTCTGATGTAATGTTTTTAAAAGATTCACAGAAGTCTGAAATTATTAGTCAAATTTCTTTACCAATCAGTTTATGAGCACTTCCTTTTTAGATCTAACTTGAACTGACAGACATACACTTTTTCAAAAATCTTCTTCTGTTAAAAGAAGAAAATATAAAACGGAATGCTTAAAAACTGATATATACTTTATTCAACATAAAAAAAAAATCATCACTATATGGCAGCGAGTCTCAAATTTTCTCAGACATTTACGGGCTTGTCTAAAGATAAAAAAAAATGACTTGTATTTGACTATTACTTTCAAACAGTATTCCAAACTAGAAATCTGAATTATTCACAGGATTTTGTATACTTTGATAAACACTTGAAAAAGGCCAGTATTCGGTATAAAATAAGAGAAGGTTACATACTGTACATTACAATATATTCATTAGAGTAAATCCACATATTTCTGTAAAAGAGCACGGAGACTATCTATATAACAAAATTTAAAGATGGTATGCTATCATATTTCGACTATTCGTAACTATCGTGCCTTGAGCTATGATGTACGATAGTGTAATATCTCTATCCAATTACTTGACAGAAACTACATGAGCAACAATAGAACTCCCAACATTTACATATTGTTAAATTTGACCTTTTCATAAAATGAAATATATAGAAGAAAAAGTTATTATAAATCTGTGATTTTAACGTAGACAATCAAAACTTTTTAAATATGTAAGTAACCACCGTATCGGGCTTATTTTAATTTAGTATAACGGATACAATGAAGTTATTATCTTCCCTAAATTGAACACTCACCCTGCTTCAAATAAAAACTTATATACATGGTACAGTTACCTTCACTGATTCAGGTACACGACGTTAGTGTGCCGGAATTAATGAAGCCAACTGTACCACCATCCATAAAGTAGAGGGTTATATCTTTTCCTTGATGTTCCACTACTCGACGAAAACTTACCTACGTAACACACACAAAAAAAAAGAAAGAAAAAAAAAACACGTCGCTTCGAATTATTATTAATTAAATCAAGCATAAAAAACTGCTACTTTCTAGTTTTCCACGAAAAAAAAAATAATTGGGTAACATTCTTGTCCCAAATTCCACTAGTGATGTTTTTTCACAAATAAATAAAAACAATTAATCCGGATTTATTCAGTATACCCACTTTGACGGCAGCACGTTAACTTAATTCCATCGGATCTATCCATTGAAACTACTATAGTATGATAGCATTACTGTACATCAGTTAATCCACGCAACTAGACCTTAGTTGACAAATAGCTCAACTGGTTGTATTTTTCTTCTTAATTTGGCAAAGAAAATTAGCTTTAAATACACAGTTACCCTTTTTATTATCTTGGTACTACCTAGACTGAAAAAGATATTTGTTAATTTTATATATATATATATATATATATATATATAAATACATACATATATATATATATATATATGTTGTGTGTGTGTGTGTGTGTGTGTAACCAGCGATCAGCGTTGGAAGTAATCAGATTAAAATGTCAACTGTCAAATTTTACCATTTTTCTTTTTTATAAAGCATGCAATATATTTTGATATAGCAGTAGGTAAATTAGAAATAAACCAGTAAACCTCATTGTAGTTGCAGGCAAACTAGCTAAAAATAGGATTTCCTAGAAAAAAAAAAGAAAACGTTAATATAATGAATTAATGATAGTAAATCTTTACAAGTGTAGTTACATTAGTCTTTTTCCCGTAAACATTTAAGAAACATAATTGAATTTGGTAAATATAAAAATTATTACATTTATCCGGTAAGTAGCTGATATTGATAAAGTTCACAGGTGATCTAATTTATACGTTGGTGAGTGAACCCCATAAACGAACAGTGCTATTCTACTAAAAACGAAATAATATATGTATCAGAAAAATAAAAACAATTATGCACGTGAATCTTATTCAAGCTAAAAACAAAAATGAATATGAATAAATCTTACGTATTAAATTCTTCCGAAAGTCTAGAAATATTTCCTAAAGTAAATATAGATATGTAGTTGGAAAAATTTCTTACATGATATAAATACATGACATAAACGATTAATCTAATCGCACCTATTGATCTTCAATCAGAGGACAATCAAAATCAAATTTCCCTCGGTTGCCAGGTAGTCTGTTTGAAAAGTTATGCTAACGATTTTGACCTTTAATCTTTTATTACTGCAATTGATATTCCTAAGGTTTGGTTAAGAAAACTGCGCCCTTCCCTTGACCTGATTTGTTGATGATTTCGTGTTCAGAAGGAATATACATTATATATGTCAATAGGTTCTCCTTCAGCAAACAAAACGGTCCGTCCTTACCAAGGACCCTGAAAAGGTGTAAAGCTTGTGAGGTTCCAATAATAGGTGGTATAGGGAGCGCCCTCAAGGAGGGGCAGTGAGCAGATGTTAACACACTCATTTTAAATCACTTCAATATAAGGCCCCAATGGATTAGTTCTTCTAGCTCTATAGGCATTCAGCATAACTCAACATCAACTAATTACACTTTACGTTCATATTCAGACTGTACATAGAACAAGAATTTCCGAAGTTTTTCAAATACAAATGAATAAACATTGATCTATCCATTATCTTATAACAGCCAGAGTAAATACTATGATTTATGAAATGAAATACTTCTCGGCATAACAGACGTTGTTATAAGCTTTGAATTTATGAATCATTGTATAAAAGCATAAAATCTTCATCGAGCACACGCCATAAAATACTAAAAAGCGATAATTTGGATGTATGCAAAATTTAATATTCCTCTATCTCTCTCTAGAGACAAAAAACAAAAGTCGTAAAAGTTAGGCGATAAACTAGAACGCCACATCCTAAGTTAACACAATAAACAGGACAAACCTCTCCCATGCATTCGGCGCATCAAAAGAAAATTGGGAAGAGGTGGGGACCAGGGGAGAGAGAAAGATCCAGCTCCTAACTACATCATCACGGGGCTCTCAGCTGGTGGGGTGGCTGGACCATTGGTATCAAGGTGATCTAAAGTGGTGCCTTGAGACATTTAAGAGCAAATTTTATTTATGCGCCAACCCACAAACTAACACATAGTAGCATCGCTTTCAAATTGCACAGCTGTTTGTTACGAACCTGGCCAGGCCAGGCCAGGCCATGCAACACGGGATCTGCGGGTTATTTTTTTCAACTTCAATAAGGGAATACAGCGCACCTGCAGACGTAATTTGCAAGGGGGGAATATGAAGAAGATGTAATAGTTCATAAGTGAAATTAATCATCATGGCAATCTTTAAACCATTATTTATTACTTAGAAAATCATCTCAATACTTATTGGCATAATAAGGACAAACTATCATTTGGCTATGAGTTTAAACGGTACACTGTAACATGGAATAAAATTGCCTATAGTAAATGGCATGTAACCTCAACAATTTTAATCAATCAAAGAGAGAGAGAGAGAGAGAGAGAGAGAGAGAGAGAGAGAGAGAGAGAGTAAAAACGAAGACGTACCAAATGAACTTTTGCTATAACTAACATTATGTAAAATGGACATGTTAATATTTTCTCACATATAATACATCTCTCTCTCTCTCTCTCTCTCTCTCTCTCTCTCTCTCTCTCTCTCTCTCTCTCTCTCCATATACTTTCACTTTTACCTGCTAACGGTACTAGTGCTAATGCAGTCACTGTCAGGGTAACTATTTTTCCAACAACTGTTGGTACAAAAACTCCGTTTTCGTAACCTAATCCAGATACTCGTATCCTACAGGCACAAGTATTTATGTATGGGAGGCTGGTTGCCCGGTTTTTCCACATATGAATTATAAAAGTACAATGTAATTAAAGGTATACGCTCGCACGCGCACACATACACACAAACCCACACATTTATATATTTTATATATATATATATATATATATAAATATATATATATATATATATATGCGCATACATATATATTATATATATGCACACACATTATATAATATATATATATATATATATGCACACACAAAGACACACACACACACATGTATATATATACATATATATATGTATGTATATATATACACATATATATATGTGTATATATATATATATATATACAACACACACACACACACACACACATATATATATATATATATATATAAGCCTGCATAGGTAAGACAGAGGTTACCTCCGTTCATTAATGTATACTTTTTACACATTCTATTCTGTTCCAAATGATCACTTTCCAGCTTCTGTTTTCTTACAAGCCATAAAGTAACGCCGTGTGACACTTTGTAGAAGTCAGCGGGACGTTAACATTCCTTAAGAGCCTGATTGATTAGGTTTTAAAGAGAACTTATCCGTTGAAACACTGACACAACCTGAATTGAAATTTGGCAAGCTTCTGAGACACAGAAGATATTACGGTTTAGTTCAGCCCGAAGATGCTCGGAAAATTACTGGGGAATTTAGTAATGCATTATCCAATATTTCTTTATTAAAAACTAAGTCTAATTAATATTTCGAAAATAAACATATTACAAAGTATATAAGAAAAGCCAGAAATATTAAAAGAAAAAAAAGAAAAAAATAATTATGAAAATGAAACTAAATTTATATATCAATATGGCAATCAAGCAGAGTTATTTGGTCCTTTGACTGGCCATACAGTACTATATTGGATCCTTCTCTCTGGTTACGGCTCTTTTTTCACCAACACGAGTAATCTGGCCTATTCTTTCCACATCCTCCTCTGTGCTCATACACCTGACAACCTTAGATTACTAAACATTTCTTCTCCACTCAAGGCGTTAACTACCACACTGAATGTTAAGTGGCTAATTTCCTCTTGATAAGGGTAGAAGCAAGGCCTTGGGTAGAAGACTCTTTAGCTACGGTAAGCAGGCGAAGGACGCTCCATAATCAAACCATTGTTCTCTAGTTTTGGGTAGTGGCATAGCCTCTATACTACGGTCTTCACTGTCTTGGGTTAAGGCTCGCTCCGTTGAGGGTACACTCAGGCACACTATTCGATCGTATTTCTCTTCCACTTTCTTTTTTTTTAAGTTTTTTTTTTAAGTTTTTATAGTTTATATAAGAAAGATATAATGTTATGAAGTCACAGTTCTTAAAATGTGGTACGTTAATTGTTCATTACTTATCATGTGTTTTATTTATTTTCTTGTTTCCTTTTCTCACTGGCCTATTTTACCTGTTGGAGCCCTTGGGATTATTGCATACTGCTTCCCCAAGTAGGGGGTATAATTTAGCATGTAATAAAAATAATAATGGGAGATAATCAATAAACAAAAACTGAATCCAATAATGGCACATCATTGGCAGCAAAAGGCAAGGTTGCCATGAACATGAAAAAAAAAAAAAAGATGTACAATACAGCTGCCATCGTCTCTCTCTCTCTCTCTCTCTCTCTCTCTCTCTCTCTCCTTACTACCACAACAAGTGTCTTTCTCGTTACCAAGCATGACAAAGCTACTATTAAATAAAGGTTACAGGCAATTTGTTCAAGCGAGTTACCTTCATATTACACACGCAATCACTACTTTATTGGATTATTGTCGGTTTAATTCCTTTTCATCGAAATACGTTTTCACTTTTAATTGGAAACATTTATAAGCAAGTATTCAAGTATATAAAATTTACATGTTTATATACACCTACATAGGCTACATATATGTGTAACATACATACATACATATATAAATATATATATATATATATATATATATACTGTACATATATACATATATATACATACACACACACACACACACACACACACATATATATATATATATATAATCAGTAATCCTGCAACCAGCTACTTGGGAGATCACCAAGAAATACAATACACTATCGGTGTATAAACCACCCATGAGTAGAATTTAAGGCTATTATGCATTTTCGTAGGTATGAATGTCAGAATGTATGAGTTTTAAATCATAATTTCTACTTTAGAAATAAATTGTTACGAAGTATCAAATAAACCCGATCACCATAAAATTCCCAGGAAAAAAAAAAAGAAAATCCATAAGAACTCGAAAGAATTCTTAAAGCAACTTAATGAAGTTTGTTATTCTGGTCAACTAATTCAACCTAGTCCAAAACTATTATTATTATTATTATTATTATTATTATTATTACTACCCAAGCTACAACCCTAGTTGGAAAAGCAAGATGCTATAAGCCCAAGGACTCCAATAGGGATAAATAGCCCAGTGAGGAAAGGAAACAAGGAAATAAATAAATGATGAGAACAAGTTAACAATAAATCATTCTAAAACAGTAACAACGTCAAAACAGATATGTCCTATATAAATTAACTATTAACAACGTCAAAAACAGATATGTCATATGTCAACTATAAAAAAAAAAACTGATGTCAGCCTGGTCAACATAAAACAATAATAAACTATTCATAGTGCCAAAATAGTCCATATATTTTAATTACATGCAAAGACCCTCTTATCAACAAGAGATTGATGTTATAACTATCATAATGATGATTGTTTTTAATAATTAGCAGTAATATTAATTTCATAATTTCTATCATAACAACCTAAACAGAAACCCAAGTTGGAAAATAAAATTCAGTTAGTTTTTGATAATTAGTACAGCTTACTGGAAAAATTCATAAATTAAAAACATACAGAAAAAGGGGAATAACAGAACAAGAAACCAATGAAGATAAATGAAATAATTCAAAGGTAGATTTTTTTTTTTATCTCGCCAGTATTCTAAGAAAATCGTAAAAAAAACACATTGGCGAAATTACATCCAATTTCCGCGACATAATCCATTGCTGCCAAAAACAGGTGTTTGAAATGCCAGGGAGGCAATGACAATAGCTCTCTATTTTCAGCATACATTTTGCCTTAAAAAAGTAAAGTTGGATGTTATAATCCTAGCGAATCTAATAATATTTACAGATATCAACTTCAATTAAGCCTTCATGAATAATTGAACATAATATATATATATATATATATATATATAATATATATATATATATATATATAGAGAGAGAGAGAGAGAGAGAGAGAGAGAGAGAGAGAGAGAGAGAGAATTTGGACCTGTCCAACAAACCTATTTATCTTTGCTGTGGTGAAAATACAGTGAAAGTTAGGCGGGACAGACATTGTTGCCAAGAAAGAAAGACGAAAAGGAATCTAATAAATCCCAACCTTGAATCGGAGCCCTATCATGGGTCACGGCTTCAGATAAGGCTTATAGTTTCAGGAATTGGCTTGGAGAGAGAGAGAGAGAGAGAGAGAGAGAGAGAGAGAGAGAAAAGGTATTTGTTAAATCAAGAAATGTACAACAGAATTTTTTGCAAGTTCCATAAACCCCGACTTTCCTCTTAAGCCTATATATTACTTGACCCTTAAGAGGATATTTCTTGAGACTATTTTTCTATATCCACATGTAACATCCAAGGCTACTTCTAATGCCAACTTGGGTTAAAAATATCTGTCAAAGATATCAAAATGATAAAAATAAAGCGTTAAGAAGCTTAGGTGACTAATAGAAAATGCATATTAAATCTTTAACACAATAGGATAAAAATAACATTTTACAAATGTGAGTTTTGTTATATTGTTATATATTATATCGTGGGAATACCAAACGTGAAAGAAAAGGTATGTTTTGGGAAACAAATCATTCAATAAATGATTATTCTAACTTCAGCAATTTGCACCAATTGCCCTTTAAACCTTCGAATACTATTAACGCAAAGGTTGATGTTTAACAATAGTTTTGAATTTTGATACAAGGAATTTAATAAACTCTATAAAAAATATCTAGGGTGACATTGTGCGGATCATTTCACCCATAAGAGACTTAATGCAATAAAATAACATGTGTCCATCACACTATCACTAAAGTTATTGCCACTGTCCACCTAAAAAATGCAAGAAAACTTGTTCTAAAAACAATGAGAAAAAACATAAAAAATCGACATACACGATACTCGCATACCTAACGACTAGTAATCTCGGTACTGTTATCCTTAACATATGTTTCTTTGAAAACAAGGCCAATAAACAACACACTCAAAGACAGTAAAAGGAAAAAAACCTGGGAATAAACACTGAACTTCCTGAATGAACAAATTCTGCCCATGTTGGACATAGACTATCCTGTCGATCTGCTACAAGAACACCCACTTCCATGTGGCGAAGTAGTTTGAACTTGAGCTACAATAGAGTGAATGTACATTTGTATGTACGAGTATAAAGGGTTTTCCACTACGCATTCGAATGAGCCATAAATTCATAATCTAAAGAAAAAAAATGTACACGGATATTTTCCCCGTAATATTTGAAGGATGAATTTACAAAGCATGCAAGTAATAAGTATCTAAATAAGGAATTCATTTAATCTTCCCTAGGAGAAAATTAGCCACCACTCCGTCGTTCTTTATAATTTTTACAGCTTTCAAAATATAAACGTAGTTATTATGCATCTAGGAAAAGATCTACCGTATAAAATAGTATATAAAATACAATATAAAACTGTTCTTAAAAATCCAAAAACTTAAATTCTCTTAACCTAGACTCTGCTAACATACATATATATGCACACTAACAAACACACAAACATATGCATAATATATATATATATGTAATATACATATATGTAATATATATATATATATGTGTGTGTGTGTGTGTGTGTGTGTGTATGTACATCAATATTCAACAACTGACAATATCCATGTAATTTACCAGCTAAGGAAAAAATAAACAGATTATGAGAAACGACTATATATGGCATTCAGATTTTTAGAAAGCTTTTGATTCTCCTAAACTTCAGCAGTAATGAAAGCCCTTCAGAGACAAAGAATAGATGAACCTTATGTTAGAACACTTGAAGATATCTAAACGGGATGCACATCAATCTTAAAACTATAAAAAAATATTAAGAACATTCAAAATTGAGAAATGAGTTAGAGAGGGAGACCCTATCTTTTCTAAATTATACGCAGCGTGTCAAATAGTAGTTTTTCAGAATTTGGATTGTGAAAACGTAGGAATTAATATTGATGGGGAATACCTTAACAATTTAAGATTTGCAGATGACATAGTTATATTTAGTGCATCAGGGGAGGAAATGAAAAAGATGATAGATTTGAATAGAGAAAAAGAATGAAAATGAATGAGTAGAACTAAAACAATGTTCATTGAAAATGCAGAAAGATAATACAGACTTACGACAGACCGTAAGTGTTTCCCCAAGACAAGAGACGGAAATTAAAGGAATGACAAGCATGGGATGTAAAGCTTTTAGTGAACAAGATGAGATTGTGAAAAATAAAATGCCACTCTCTCTTAAAAGAAATGTTTAATCAAACGGCCCTACCAGTATTAATTAATGCATCAGAAACTTGCAGCCTTACTAAACCCTTAGAACATAAACTAGTGACAACTCAAAGATCTATGGAAAGAACAATGATGGGAATAACGCTAAGACACAGAAAAAGATGTATAAGCAAGCAAACAAAAGTAGAGGATATTCTAACAACATGCAAGAAAAAGAAATGGACATGGGCAGGACATATAATGAGAATGACAGATAATAAGGAGAATAACTGAATGTCCCTAGAGATTACAAACGAAGCAGGGGAAGGAAGAGGAGAAGACGGATTGAAAAGCTAAGAAAATTTGCGGCTGATGAGAGAGAGAGAGAGAGAGAGAGAGAGAGAGAGATTCTCGTTTATAAACAAAGTGGAATTATTGAAATTAAAATTATATAAAAAATTCACGTAAAAGAAATTATGATAAAACGTGAGAAGTGTCATAAGCAGCATCTGGTTTATACCCAACCATATAAGTATACAATAGCTCATCTACCAAGTTCTAAAGCCTTTATATTATTACTCTCTCGATAAAAAAAAAAAAGAATCTGTAGAAGTTGTTCCTTTCCTAATGAGTTTTTTTTTTATACTCCTCGGAGTAAGGCTAAAGATTAATCGTGTGGAATTTGAATTAAAAACCAAGAATAGTTTTATTTTTCAGCTAATTAAAAACCAAGAATAGTTTTATTTTTCAGCTAATTAAAAACTAAGAATAGTTTTATTTTTCAGCTAATCAAAAACCAAGAATAGTTTTATTTTTCAGCTAATTAAAAACCAAGAGTAGTTTTATTTTTTCAGCTAATTAAAAACCAAAAATAGTTTTATTTTTCAGCTAATTAAAAACCAAGAATAGTTTTATTTTTCAGATAATTAAAAACCAAGAATAGTTTGATTTTTCAGCTAATTAAAAACCAAGAATAGTTTTATTTTTCAGCTAATTAAAAACCAAGAATAGTTTTATTTTTTCAGCTAATTAAAAAACCAAGAATAGTTTTATTTTTCAGCTAATTAAAAACCAAGAATAGTTTTATTTTTCAGCTATGTGAACAAGCCTATAAATTCTGGTTGGCAGACAACAATGTATTATTCAAGTATAAAAGTTTCAATTAGGAATATAACTAACAGGAAAGTAGACTGAGTTTATGTCTATCTATACCAGCATGCTAACCTTTACCTTACCGACAACATTACTCAATAAAAAATGTGTCAAATACTAGGTATCATTACGCCTTGAAATGACACTTCTTAGAGAGCACCTCCAAAAAGCTTGGATAAAAAAATTGCGTTAATCAATTACGCTTTTATATATATATAAAAAAAAGTCTACAATCATATAGTTTAATTTCGTAGACACTTCTTCAATAAGCTTTAAATCAACCTCATGATCTTGAAAAAGATGCCGCAATCGAACATTCACTACTTTCTTTCTCTTAATAAAATGCTACGAAAGTTTAGTTTCATTGGAAAATTAATTAATTTTCCTACATCAGAGAGAGAGAGAGAGAGAGAGAGAGAGAGAGTGTGTGTGTGTGCGTGCGCGCGCGTATTTTGTATAATTAAAAACACCTCCTTTATAAGAGAAATTAGGACGATAAGCAACGTAGCCCAACAGTTTTGTATCTCATTGTTGCAAAGTTGCTCCTTATTGAGAGAAAACAATAACTTTATCACAAGAAACACATTAACAATTCAAGATGAACTGAATCTGAAACACAAGTAGTATCAAATGATATCCTATACAGAACAAAATATGCGCCCAAACATCTAAAGAAGTTATGAAAGTACTATTTATTCAACAGAAACATCAACCGCAAAGGCTTCGCAAACTTACAATGAAAACTATTTCAAACAACAAATCAATAAAGCAATAAGTACGATAACTAATACATTCATGTTTTAGTCAGAAAATGCTCCTCACAAGTACGAAAAATCTGACTTAACAGAGAAATGGTAAAAAACAATACACAAGAAAATTTCTACAAAAATCGCCCCCTTCGAAATAAAACGTAATTATTAACGTCTTCCAAAATGAGGAAGTTTACATCACAGCTAATTTGCATCGCGTGCCAACAACGTCACTATAACAAAGAATTTACCGGAACCAACTAAGAAAATCACTGCAGCCCAATTTACCTGGAGACAATGTTAATTCTCATTTTCTACTTATGCAATGTGCACTATGTTCGGGATACTTGTACTAGTAAAGAATAACCTGAAGCACGAATAGCTTGACCTACTAAAAAGTTTGGTAAATATTGCATTGCAATCAGTTTCAATATGATATCAAAGATCATTAAGAAAACAAACGTTGGATAAAAGTAATCTACTTGAATACGTATCAATCACAAAGTAGATGAGACATAAAATAACAGACATGATCATTATGTACACACAAACATATATATACACTCAGACAAACAAACACACACACACACACACACATATATATATATATATATATATCAATATATAAATGTATATGTGTGTATATATACATACATATATACACATATCATATATATATATATATATATAGTTAGAAATTCCATATTGAGAGAGAGAGAGAGAGAGAGAGAGAGAGAGAGATCCTCGCCAACTCTTAGAATATTCTTATTATGAACGACTTACGACGTCTGAAACCGTATTCTGCAAGAATATCATTTCCTGATGGTATTTGCAATGATTAACTTTTCTTTACAAATGATTTCTAAGCAAATATCGTTGAGCTGTCTGTATTTTATTAAAAAAAAACATACGTATATAATTATATACAAATACACATAAAAAAAAAAAACAATGGCAAAATTTCGATCTACATTCCAAAAGGGAAACTGGAACCTTACGTTTGTCCCACCTTGTGTGTGTGTGTGTGTGTGTGTGTGTACGTAATAATCACATCTGCTTTGGCTAAGTGTTTAATCAAGATTCAATTTGAGAATAATATATATTATGAATGCCATAAGGCAAACCAGAAACTTGGTAACAAACGCCAATGTAATTATAAATAGTAAACAAAAAGAACCGAACAATACAATGCCAGCCGATAAGACAGAGGTAGAATCCCACCTCCACTCGGGGGCAGCAGCAGCAAGATTCCACAAAGATTGGCCTCATAATATTACAGGCTGGACAGCACCACTTCAGACTCCCACTCAGGCGCCAGCAGAGGTTGACCTTGCCCCCTTCTTCCCCAAACTTCATGACTCATCAAGAATCAAGTAGCAAAGAGAGAGAGAGAGAGAGAGAGAGAGAGAGAGAGAGAGAGAGAGTGAGTTACCAGTTAAAAATCTGGTACCCTAGGAATGTGCATGCAGTGGTATGAGATAAGAGAGAATATTGGAAATAAAAGAGACTTCTTTAAAAGGTATAAAATAGGCAAAATATCGCTTCAATTTGGTGCAGAGGAGCAGTCTAGACAGGTAAAAATTGAGAAAAAACAACAATGAAATGTCAAGAACCATATGTTTCGAAAAGATTAGCATGCAAATTGACAGTATTAATGTTTAAAAGTTCCTCTTATGAATTTCAAATACGAGAAGGTACATCGTGACGGAGTAAAAAAAAAATCTATAAGATTAAAATACATTATTTACCTCAGCCGGGTGTACTGATAGATTCACCTTACTTTGGAACTCTGGAATCATTCATGTTCTTCTTTTGCAATTCTTCCTTCCGAAACCATTCCATCAAATTGCCTGAATTTCTGAGAAGCATTGTGATAATTTACTTTATATATCCAAATGACTTAATATTCTTTATTCTTCAAGAATCTTAATCATTTTCATTGATCAATACTTGTTAATCTATGAATAAATCAAATATTTGTATCTTAAAATTTTCACCACCAAAGCCTCTCTACCAAGGACTAATCCCATCGTTCAACAAATATAATTCTGATGAAGAGCCATGTGAAAAAAAGTGATTCGGAACACGCATCGACACCAAATAATGAATGAAGAAACATAAATGCAGTATTTCAGTTATCCTGAAAACAAATTGGTACTAAGTTTGTCCGGAGAAATACTGTCTTCGATTTGTAGACGCATCTAAGGTAGTAAATACTATATATATACAAATATATATATATATATATACAGTATATATATACATATATATATATATATATATACATATATATATATATATATACGTATATATATACTGTATATATATATATATATATACAGTATATATACATATATATAAATATATATATATATATATATATACACACACACACATATATATATATATATATAAATATATACAGTATATATATACATATATATATATATACACACACATATATATATATATATATTTATATATAATGTATGTATATATATATATATGTGTGTATATATATATATATATATACACACACACAGATAGGCACGAATATTTTGAGTCTGACGGCTACTTCAAATGAATACCATTAGATGAAGAAGAAGATTATTGTGAATGTAACAAGGTATAATTTATATGCTCATGATAACGGGATCTTTGGATATGGGAGCAGTCTGATATTTAAAGTACGTTTTTGGAGGAAGAATACAAGAGATACATGACTTTTTTATACCATAATAAGAGACAATTAATTGAAAAGAACACATGAAGATGTACAGTTGAAGTAAAGGAAAAAGGAAAAGATAAAAATAAAAACTGGAGTCCAAAGAATCTAATGAAGACTTCATGAAAAATATTAATAAAGAGGAAGACTAAAGAACGAAAGTTTAGGGGATAAGGAATTAAACATAAATATAAGAAAGAAAAACTCACTGTGGACGAATACAAAAGAATATTTTGAGGGGCTGTTGAAGGCAGACGACATAGGAGTAGCTAATACATTGACAATTCGGAATGCAAAAATATGTCACAGTGGCTATAAAATGGGTGAGCAGATCAAAGGCTTACATCACTGCAACGGAAAACTTGCATACCAGCCTAAAAGATACTCCATGTTCATATGCATCAGTGAAAGTAGAGAAATGCAGGAAGAAGTCTGTAAATGTTTCTGTGACAAAATAAGTGGGGACACTGAACTCTTATGACATGACAAGTGGGATTAGAAGATGCTGATGATGTAAAACTCCCATATTTGCAAAACAGGAAATTAATAATTGCCGTAATACGTGGTGTCCGTGCTGTGGGTGGCAAATTTGAAAAAAAATATGAATGGGGCAAATTACAAAAATAATTAAGAATGGGTGAGCGGGGATTCAAGGCACATAGAAAGGAATGATTTAAAAGATGCCTCCTTAAACTCCAGTAAAAAAATCGATTTGCAGAAGATGAGAGAGAGAGAGAGAGAGAGAGAGAGAGAGAGAGAGAGAGAGAATGTATAAGAATATCTTATACTACACTTCCGAAAACAATGTAAAGACCATTAATTAAATCATTAATCTGAATGCTCTTTAATATAAATCTTCGTTAGCATATTATCACCATTGTCATCCAGCACGGACCGTCTCCCAACCCATTCGATTTGCCAATCGTTAATAAATGCCAATTAAACCGAAACCAGCCGCATCGTTCCCTTTATCGATCAATGTCCTAGCCACATGGAGGGAGGCTTGCTTAAGTCTCAGATTTAACGCTTGAATCTCTTCGAGTAATTTTTTTCTTAAAATTCAAACACATCAGGAGTAGAAAGACAACCCCAAGATCTAAATGCAAGTCTTTGCTTACAAGGATTGGCAGATGGTGGATAATTCACAAAGACGTTTAATACGTTTTGAAACTATTTTTTTGCTAACCAAATAAAATTACACCAACTGCAGTCCAATATTAATTTCAAAATTGATTAAACTACAGAAAATTTCTCGATATATTTTCTCGTCAGATATGGACTTTGGAATCTTTCTTTCCTTACAAACTGCTCTGTCAGCTAATCGGCACAAAATGTTATCATATTCATTAATACAGTTACGAATCGATACATCTTAATTTTTGCTCTAATCAAGCTAAGACAAATGATATTTGCACCGACCCAGAACCATCTAAATTTATGGCAACACATTTTCAGAGCTAATGGAATCTCACCTGTATTCTATACGTCCAGTTTTTCATTTTATTCACGCGAAGAACTTTCTGGCCAATAATTCCATGAAAGGCGTTCACGATATTGTAAAATCCTTAAAAGCATTAAGACACAATATTAAGCTTCGACGCGACTGCCTTCAATTAATTTTTGTAAATAACGAGAAGCAATAATAAGCACAATTTACCAGCAGCCTCTTACATATGACTCGTATTGTCTTTTTTTGTCAAATATACTGTATATGAACTAAAGAGCAGCGTGTTCCAAGAAGAAAAACGGTCATACTCTCTCTTGAAAATAAACGATATTAACCCCCATGCGTGGTATTATATCATGTCATCATCCCTTGCCCATGAAAAATTATCTTTAACTTATTCTTAACCCTTTCACCCCCAAAGGACGTACAGGTACGTTCTTGCAAAACACTGGTAATTACATATTTTTAAATTTTTTTGATAATTTTACGAGAAACTTCAGGCATTTTCCAAAAGAATGAGACCAACCTGACCTTTCTAGGACAAAAATTAAGCTTGTTAGAGCAATTTTAAAAAATTATTTAGCAAAATGTGCTCGAAATTTAACCTTATGGTGGGGGTAAAAGGTTATACTCCAATAATTATACTTGCTCTCTCCAAAATATAAGCTATCAGACCAGAAAAAATATATTCCCACCTAAACCTACAAGATCGAAAAATACTCATCACAATTATCTTGTTACAATTTTTTTTTCTAAATTTCACAGCAAACACCAATTGAGTAGCTTTCTTTTCATTACAGATTTTCCTTTAGCCTATATCCTGTGTTTCATAACTACTTTACTTACTTGACTTGTGAGGAAAAAGAATCACCGTCTGGTTTCACTGTATTGATTAAATCTAATACCAAGCCATACATACCTGAAATAAGTAATACTAGGAATTAGTCTTAAATTTTACTAATTTCTTGGAACAATATGAAATACAATTTAATATCATGAAAAAATATATAAACATGAAACAGCATTTCTATATAAAGGTTGAAAAACTTATGATCACGGGACACTAGCGCATTAAAATTAAATATATATATATATATATATATATATATATATATATATATATATATATATATATATATATATATATATATATATATATATATATATATAATACTGAAGTTATTCGGGTTACGAATAGCAAGATAGATTTCTCTACATTCCTTTTCAGGTAAAACTTAAATGGAATAGTCAATTTGTGATATCATCGCAATTCCCTATAACAAGATAAACGCAATATCTATATATGGATTTTCTGTTTACACCTTGTTATTCAAAACAAATGAAAAACAAAACCACAGCCATGGATCTTAGGAGGTGACTTGTTGTTAACTTATAAAGCAACACACAAAATAAAATAAAAACGCAATCTATCAAAATATATATTAATGAAATTATTAACTTGTCTATTCTTACGAGATGCCCTTCCAACTTAAAGTCATGAACTTTCACCATAAATTAATTACTGCTCGAGCTAATGTCAGCAGTACACTCTTGATACTTGATACATAAATCTTAGGGCAAAGAAACCGTCGTTAAAATATAAAACCTTGTATTTCCTCCGCTGGGTGAGATATGACGATAACAGCCGTGATCAAGAATTATACAAAGTGTATTGTACTGTAGTTAGTGGTAATTTTAAGCAACAACGAGATAATCTCACAACTAGGCAAAGTAACACAAGAGAAGAAAACCTTTGCAACAAACAGCCAAGTCCAACGTTTTTATCGGTAGAAAGGGAAAAAGTTTCCTTGAACACCAACACCCTCAGAATTATGGAGTTCACTTACTATTATTATTATTATTATTATTAGCTAAGCTACAACCCTAGTTGGAAAAGCACGATGCTATAAACAAAGGGGCCCCAACAGGGAAAATAGCCCAGCGAGGAAAGGAAATAAGGAAAAAAAATATTTTAAGAATAGTAACAATATTAAAATAAATATTTCCTATTTAAACTATAAAAACTTCAACAAAACAAGAGGAAGAGAAACTAGATAGAAAAGTGTGCCCAAGTGTCCCCTCAAGCAATAAGTCGCTTTAACCTCACATCGATGCACAAAATATATAACGAAAGTGTCTTCAATTTTTTTTTGCATCATGATAAACTGAGATGATTCTTAAAACGTATTGCATGGAAATGTCTATAACAAAATCTAAGTATTTTTTATTTTAACGATACCGTCCCACGAAATGACAGGGCTAAAGTTCAGATCTTTATGCTTTACATCCTGCAATCTCTCAAACTGTTGTATCCATTCCTTCCAGTTATTTAACCTAGTCTCCAGTGACGATAAAGAGATAGAAAGGTAATTCTTTTGCAAGAATTGCAAATATTGACCGACGTTGCAAACGCATAAAACTACGACGAAGTGATTCATACAATGTTATTCTGCAAAGGGAAAGCTGTCAACTCAAACAGGATTTTATTTACCTTCCTGTTTTTGAAAGGAAACGTCGTGGAAGAACATGAGATGCATTTAATTAACATTCAAGGATTTTTTGCAAGAAAATTAAATAGACGATTTCACTCACCGGAATTCTCAGACGTGCCCAAGAGGATGTCCTCCTAACAGTTTCGTATTACCTGACATTTCTTTTTTATAAGAATTCGTGGTTTTTTTCGCTGGTTATATTCCCTTTCTATCAGAGCCCAAAACACTATTCTATTATAATATAAAACCTAACAATTTCCTTTTTTTCAGTAAAAATCCTACAGCATACATTATACCATCGATTAGTTACGAGACACGTAAATTCAACATAGGAAAAATAGCTAACCAAATAAAATTGTACTACCGATATATTAGGGTAAACAAAAAATAAAAATGAAGCGCAGCAAAACAAGGAGTTGGCATCAGTAGGGTTCAATGTGCATATAGTGCACTTCTAACATATCGAATGCCATATTCAATGCATAAAACCAAATATCGCATATGACATGATTCTAACGAGAGCAATAAAACCCTGAGGGGAGGATCAACATTACAACTACAACTTCCTGTTGTAACTCAGAAACCAGTTGCTTGTCTTCTATTCAGGAACATAAGATCTTGCTCGCCATAATACCTGAGAACCCAACACGGATGGGTTAGGCGAAGGGTCTCAGAAAATTGAACGGTGGGGAACAGAAAAGAGGAATAGCAAAACCAAAAACAGACAATATATTACATAAGGCAGAAAATTAAAAATTTATCGAGAAACTTTAGGAAAGCTTTTCATTAAAAACTCTAATATCAAGTTAAATCATGCTTCTGTTATACAACATCTGAAGAACTTCTAAAGAGATACTCCTGATCATTTTAAAACATTCCAAATCCCATTAAAAACTTAGGATATCAAATAATTTTTTTTAACTTATTTAGTAGTCAGCATAACAAAGGGATCCGAATAAAACATTTTAACCATAGAAGAAAATTTCAAGGCCACATAACTTTAGGTTATAAGGACCAAAATATATCAAATTCTTAGTAATCTGTATTTTTCCTAGCATACTTACCACGGACTACTCTCTCAGTCCCGGATCCAACAGCAGTCATGGAAGACGCCTTTCAACATCCATGGGATGGCCTGGATGCCTACGCGTTCCCTCCGTTCGGGCTCCTGCGGCAGACCCTAAACAGACTAAGGACTTCCACAGGAGCTCAGCTGACTCTAATCGCCCCCTGGTTGCCGGAAAAGGAGTGGTTCCCCTACCTACGAGACCAAGCAGTGGCCCAGCCGTGGCCCCTTTCCATCAGAGGAGATCTTCTCAGGCAGACTCACTTTCTGAAGTTTCACGAGGGATTCGGAAACCTATCCCTTCACGGGTGGAGGTTATCGAGTGCCTCCTGACGAGGGAAGGATTCTCCCCAAGGGCGGCCTCCCAGGTGACGGGCTGCCTCCGCTCCTCCTCGAGGGCCATATACCAAGCTAAATGGCTAGGGTTCTACAACTGGTGCCAGAAAAATGACCGTAAGCCGATAGGAGCCTCCATCCCGACAATAGCAGATTACTTAGTCCACCTACGCTCAGATAGGAACATGTCGGTGCCATCCATCAAAGGGGTTAGAGCTACCTTGGGACAGGTTGCATGGTTGAAATGAATAGACCTGGGTGGTTCCAGGCAACTGTCCATGCTTATCAAGAGTTTTGAGCAGTCCTGCCCCTCCTCACAACTTGATGGCTCCGGAGTGGGATGTCCTCTCGGTCTTGGACTCCCTCAAGAAACCACCGTTCGAGCCCTTGCGGCAGGGCCTGGACAGAGAATTGACCCTGAGGACTGTGTTCCTCCTCGCCCTGGCCTCTTCCAAAAGGGTGGGCGAATTGCATGGGCTGGCAGCCAACGTTAGGCACTCCATCGGCTGGAAGGAGGCAATCCTAACCTTTGTGCCCTCCTTCGTAGCCAAGACCCAGAACCCAGCAGTCTCAGATCCAAGGTTCTTGGGTGTGGTGATCCCAGCCATCCCTAAGTCAGATGACTCGGAGGACCTTCTGGCGTGTCCGGTTAGGGCTCTCCGAAAGTACCTGGCATGACACCTGTTTTTCTCCACGGGCAAAGTGAGGAAGGCAATTTCGAAGAACACGATTTCCTACTGGCTCGGAGGTAATTCGAAGGGCGTATGTAGCAAAGGGCAAGCCTCGTCTGCCAGGCCTCATGACATCAGGTCCATCAGTACATTGATGGCCTTTTCTAAGAATATGTCAGTGGCACAAGTTCATAAAGCCGGTGTGTGGAAGAGACAGAACACCTTCACTTCTCATTACCTGAAAGACTGCTCCTTAGTGTCTCGCGATGAGTACAGACTCGGCCCCATCGTGGTGGCACAATAGGGGATTTAATGCCACGACTTGCACACAGTGTTAACGTCCGGGGTGGGAGACGCGGTGAGTTCCATACCCCCCTCTCCAGCTACATGGCACGTATGACAGTTCTACGTCGATGGATGTCCCCAAACTTGGGTGAGTGTTATTGCAGGTGTCTTGAAGTTTTTTCCCCAACAGTCATTCCATATCACCTTGTCTTCCGCTCATTCCTCGTTTCAGATCCCACCTCCTAAGTCTAAGTCTCCTAAGAGAGTAGTCCGTGGTTACAATGCATCGGAACAAATATAAAATTCTTAGTAATTTGTATTTTTCCTAGCATACTTACCACGGACTACTCTTGAAGGTATGTCCCACCCTACCTACCCCGCTAGTTCTTGGAAGTAGCTGGCACTCAGACAACGGTGGCACCTGGATCGAGTACGAATGGCGACCTTTGCCCTGTCCTTATCAGGCCTGACACGGCCTTCTTCTTGGTGCATTGTGGGTCAAAGACAGTGGAAGGTCGCTTTGCGCAGGGAACATACCCTGGGGAATATTACTGGCCTAAGTCTTTATGCCTCTCGCCTGGAATGGATTCCTGGTTGGGGAAAAATGTTCTGGTCGCAAGTTTAAACTAGTTTTCCCATAAATTTTGGAAAAAAAAATAACGATGACTAAAGAAATACACTCGACCAAGATTAAGGACCGGTGCTTCAAAAGTGAAAATTAACACCAGGATTCTTACAGTAGCAGCATTAAAGCTCATCTAATCTCGAATCATAATCCAGTACCCCAAGGAAATCTACCTTGCTTGCGATGCGCATGCCTGGAACATGGCTCTTGTTTGTTAGAGGAATATTAAAAAAGACGAAAAAATCGCTGAAATTTAATTAACCAGTTTTTAACAGATAAGTTTTCGTACTTTCCGGTTAGGCATCCCAGAAATGAAAGAATAACATGAGACATGACTAATTACTAATCTCTCACTTTTAAACAACGAACATATTAAAAAAAAATAATTACAAAATTTAATTGCCAAAAATAATAAGTACAAAGTACCATCACAATTAATTTTCTTTCGATTCCCTCCAGCATTCGCACACAGAAAAACAAATGACGAAGCGTAATCAAGAGGGATGTACGCCTTTTACAATGAACAATGTCATAATAAATAAGGGCATTTCCTTCAAAGAAATTAAGTCACGTCAATAAAACAAATCTACAAAACACTCGTTCAATGTAAAAATCTTTGCGTTCATTTCTTACTCATATTACACGAAAAGCAAACCACCATCTCAACGCCTAACTGTACTCTTATCCTTTCATAAAAAAAATAGAACCTTTCCTTAAAAAAAAAAAATATATATATCAAAATAGCACTTCAACCCCCTGGACCAGCGAAAATTCGTTCCCAACAAAATGCAAATGAAAAGTTTATTTGTTATTTTGTTAAAACAATGGAGACCCATCCATGCAATATAAAATATAAACTTTAATAAAGTGACCGCTTGGCCTACCAAAGCACCTTTTATAGAGAAATATATTTCAATGTTGTTACTGTTCTTAAAACATTTAATTTTTCCTTGTTTCCTTTCCTCACTGGGCTATTTTCCTTGTTGGGGCCCCTAGGCTTACAGCATCCTGCTTTTCCAATTAGGGTTGTAGCTTTGCAATTAATAATAATAATAATAATAATAATAATAATAATAATAATAATAATAATAATAGCCACTGTCTAAATACAGGTCTCAAGTTAAATGCTTGGTTCACCTGTTTAGCCTTGGCAATGAAGCCACTTACAAACAATATTTTTCTGTTACTTTGGCCAAGTAGATGGGGAAATTTAATGACACTTACTATACAACTTAGATGAAAATATTACATATGCTCTGGTATTGAAAGCAGAAAAAACTAGAGGGTCAATCAGTTGAAAGAATGCCTATGCCACGCCAAGCTGTCTTATTTTGCTCTTAACTTCATTACGTACTTGAACTTCGATGTATTTTCTTCAAAATCTAATGGATTTGTTCCTGGGTTATATCGCATATGGCCACCAAGTTTCGTTGGAATTGGTTCAGTAGCTTTTGCATATTAATATTCACAAACAAAAAATAAACTAACAAAATATTTGCCATTTACTTAACATTACGGTTATTTTCAAAGTATTGCTGCGTACACGTAATGTGCTTTACCCAAAATGTTACATATTCATCCTTGGGTTACCAAACATGACTACTAAGTTTGGTCAAAATCGGTACATCAGTTTTTGTGTAAAGTTCCTCACAAACAAACAAACCACGAAAAGGGGTGAATACATACCTATCGCAAAATCTTCAATTTAGACGAGGGCAACAACAGACTTTATACAAAGAGGAGACACTAATGAAATTTCCCAAAATTTTAATATCCAGGGTAACGACGTTGACCGTGGCCTAAATACCCACATGTCACTTTGATCATCGGTAACAGTTCGGTTGTCTGTCTGATGTGTCAGAGACTCCTATGAAAATTACTAATCGATCTAAATTCACTTTTGTAAGAGTTTTAGGTACAATTGCTGATAAAGAATTTCAAACGAATTCTAGCGGTCAAAAAGAACATTTAACAATCTGAGCTGGTTGACCTCATAGCTGATTTCAATCTTGACCTGTGCTCATATCATGTCAGCAACATAATTTATATCAGCAGACAAATCTGTCAATATGCCTAAGGCCTAATTTATTGAAGTTATCTAGTTAAAAAAAAAATCTATTTCTTAAATTATACAGATCCGACTATAAATTTATTCATGCCAACAAATCTAACCAAGATTCGACTGAATAAATAACATGACATAAAAGCACACTTAAATATCAGGTTTTTACATCAGGGCTCATCTCGTATTTAGTACCTAAATCTTAGATAAAATTAGTTTTTGAACTTCAGTCTTTATTTCTTATAACTTTTCTTAATTCTTATCTGACACTGATTATATTTAATTAACCTAGTTGGATCTATCTTTCTCACATTTTACACAAATACCTTACATGCATACATACAAACATACACAAATACATTATATACATACATACATACATACATACATATATAATATCTATATCTATCTATCTATATATATATACATATATATATATATATATATATATATATATATATATATATATATATATATATATATATATATCTATCATATATAATATCTATATCTATCTATTCATATATACATACATATATATATAATATATATATATATATATATATATATATATATATATATATATATATATATATATACAGATAGATAATACATACACAGTTATCTATACAAACCTACACCTTGAACACAAGTTATTTCCTAAATTTTAAATCTTGTGAAGCATAATGGTGATTGCACCCCAAATCTTTAGTATCTCATGGCCAATAATTTGTTTCCACACACACACACACACACACACACACACACACACAACACACACACACACACATATATATATATATATATATATATATATATATATATATATATATATATATATATATACAGATAGATAATACATACACAGTTATCTATACAAACCTACACCTTGAACACAAGTTATTTCCTAAATTTTAAATCTTGTGAAGCATAATGGTGATTGCACCCCAAATCTTTAGTATCTCATGGCCAATAATTTGTTTCCACACACACACACACACACACACACACACACACACAACACACACACACACACACATATATATATATATATATATATATATATATATATATATATATATATATATTTATATATATATGTGTGTGTATGTCTATATTAGTATGTGCATTATTTAGTTGCATAATTTCTCTGTAAAAAGTTTGTCTATAGAATTATGAAAGGATAAAGATAAACGAAAAAAAGTCTAAAATCCAGGCCAAAAATTCTTATTCTGACCCATCAAGCATCGAAAAACATTTTGGCGGAGGGAGAAACACGACAAATACAAGAGAATGCGATAGCCCATTATATCACAGGAGACCCGAGAACAAATGGCCAAATTATGCAGGATACGCCAGACTGCAGTAATACCGAGGTGAATGTATCATGACATACAATGGAATTGATGGCGACGCCCTGATGAAGGGAATGTGAAGAAAATTCATGAGATGGCCTAGAATTGAAAGTTTTCAGCAGATGTTTCACGTTTGATTGCTCAGTTGGGAGACAGGTGACCGCTTTTGTAGTTTCCCAATATTATCCTTTTTCGGATAAACGCAATCCTTTCTCGTTTATTTTTTTCTGGATTCACACACACTAACGTAACGGAGATAAAAATGTAAAATTAGATTAATATGAGACTCCAATCAATAGATACGATTTTCAATATCACAGGTGATTCTAATGTTGATGAAGGATCAGCATCTGATACGCAAGGAGAAAAATCAATCATTACAAGTCAGCGCAACTATTATATTAGGAAAAGTAAATCAAAAATGTTAAATATATGTAACTATGTGCTCTAAATATAATTACACTATGATGATAATGAACAAATAATATATTAAGTGAAAAATATCATTTCTGTTACTCCTCTGTTACAGTAAAAAACGGCTTTATGCAGTAGCCCAATAATGAAAAAGAAGAAACTTCATCTATCTGATAAAGGCGAGTATCGAATAAAATAAATCAACCGGGTGTTCCACTTTCACTTACAACTGAAGGAAATATGGAACAAGTTAAGAAACTCGTGATAGCAGCGATAAACAGTTTCCGCACTCGACCTTTCCAGTTTTAGGAACACCGTAGCCTTAAAAATGGGGGCAAGCTCTGTCTATGAAGATAACGACATGCAGTAGTGGCAGCAGCAGATAACATGAAAACGACATAGCTTATTTTCTATACCACTAGCTTATCGTGATGTAGTTACCTGTGATTACGCGTTAGCATGAATGGCAGTTCTTTTTTGTTTTCTTACAAAAGTAATACATCATTTAAGCAGTAGCTTGGCATACCCAATTAAAATGGGAAAGGAAATCAATAACCACATTCGTACACCATGGTCTTTAAATGAAAATTGTGTGCTTGATTTAATTTCCTAAGATCCATTCCATAACCATTTTCCTCGCGCAGTCAATTACTGTATATCCTTTATATATACGCAAGTCTATCATTTTCAATAGTAAGCATATATCGCAAAATTCCCTTCTACTATAGCATCACAAAAAATTTAAATGCTAACAGTTTTTCTACTCTACAAAACCCTTTTTGGGGACAGGATCGAGTGTTTTGCGTTGAATTGGTATTCCTAACGGTTATCTGGGGCTTCAAACCCCTCATACAAGTAATTATATATATATATATATATATATATATATATATATATATATATATATATATATATATATATATATATATATATATATAAAACAGCAGCAGCAGTTTTAGAGATAAGCTATGCCCTAGACCACAGTGGAAACCTAATTATTGAGTGGCTACTCGGGAAAACTAGTGCAATACTGGGATGAAATCCAACTAATCCATATTAACCTTGCATACAGCACCTAATCCTTATCTGGGAAAGAGAAAGGGGAGGGGGGGGCGTTGTCATCTGAAAATCCCCCCTAACCAGACCTACAATACGGAATGACTTAAACATCTATGAACATGTGTTCGGTTCATTACCCTTGCCGTTATCAGAATAGGGGAATTCCACATGTAACTTCTAAATCTTGATCAAACAATTCGGATTCTAAAAAGTTGCCCCATTACTCTATTAAATTCTACAAGATATTCTAAGTTATATTACGGACACTACATTTTTCTTGACTATGATTGTCCCGTAGAGCTCTTTGGTCATATCACCCTCGCCAGAATTCAATCTTGTACTAGCTAAAGGGAAGGATGTCTTAAATAAGATATTATAGGTTCAAAATATACAATATATTTATAATTAACTCAGTAACTAGAACTTTCCGAAAGATATGAATAGGTTTTATCTAGTTAAACGTATCAGGTCCACGTTCCCCCTCCAAAAATTCTGATACTTCGACAAGATTGAAACTAAAATATCACCTGAATTACCATGTCCCATCTTGCTAAATATATGAATGCTAGCTCAGGGGTAGACTGAGTCCTATCTTGTATCTACCACACCTTATACTACTACTACTACTACTACTACTACTACTACTACTACTACTACTACTACTACTACTACATTTATTACCCCTTCAATTCTCTTCACACAAACCTCTTAAACAATGAGTATTAAAAGATCCAACCTTGTTTTAATTCGTATTCAGCCATGACACATTGCTTTAAGAGTATGCTTAACAAACCCTTCATACATTTGCACAACTTGATTCAGAACCCTTTTCAAACCTAAGCTAATTTGTGCTATTTTTTCGCTATATACAAACAGTAGAGTGTCACATGTAAACACCAACAGGTCGACACCCCATTTACGATCTCATGTTCTTATATCATATTTGTGCATCTAGATTTATTGCCTCTTCTCTTAATTCTTCCATAACTTCACAAATAAAGATACTAAAAGACATGCTATGTAAAACATAAAAACCCCAGCACAATTTATACACCAAACCAGCCCTTCTCTTAAAATTTTTAACATTCATATACAAATGTTACATTGATAATCTAATCATAAAAATCAATCAATGTATATATAAATCGATTCTTTTAAATTAGCACCTCACATAGCATTCTGGTTATTTGTGGGAGGGAACATCATGAATAAACAGTCATTACTTAATAGCCCCAAACGATGCTAAAAGAAGGAAATTTTAAACACATGAAATTTAAAACAAAACTAAGACACCGATTATTGGATGAATTTAGAAGAATCTTATTGCAACAAACTACTTATCCAAGACTGAACAATTAGTGTGTTGCTCCTCATAGACTCTAGAACGTCTAGGGATGGCGGAAAATCTATCTGCACTGTCTATCGTCTGACAGGCGACACAATTCACTTGTACGGCGATTC